>NW_026944395.1:0-34452 GCF_033439725.1 Neurospora tetraspora
TGAAGGACACATTCCGAGCTCCATCATTGAGACCTCGGTGAAAAGAATGGATCACTACGAATTATCTACAAATCCACCTGAGTGAATGATGTCTTCCATCTTTGACATCGCTTTCGTCCTCTCTCGTCCAAAGTCGCCTCCGAATACCTCGTGTCCCGTAATTCGACAAAACAGGGATATGCCCTGTTTAGATCTTATCAGCGACTGGATGATATTCGAACCAAAACTGTGATGAAAAGGAAATGGGAGCAAAGTCGAAGTTAACTGTTGGTTTGCTTGCTACCGAGTATGTCGGATTGCAAAAGCATCTCGGCGTATGGATGGATCATGCTTTATAGGTACTTAACCTTGTGCCTTTTACATCAACAATAAAACTGGTCCGATGGTGTAGTTGGTTATCACGTCAGTCTAACACACTGAAGGTCCCCAGATCGAGCCTGGGTCGGATCATCTTTTAACTCGTTTTTTTTTGTCATTTTCCAATCTCTTTTTTGGGGGTTTGTCTCGTTTCTTTCACTCATACATTTGGTTTTTCTTTTTCTTTTTTCTTTTCGTAGTTCAGGCATCGGGGGACGGTGGAGGCGCCCCAAGAAGAATCGAGATTGTTAACAATAGAGATATGGCAGCAGAGCGATCACTGAACCGTTAGTCGGTTGAACTTGGGAAATGAACAACCGAAAGATCCTGAACCAGCCTTGACACTTTGAGAGAGATCGAGGATGGGTAAATGTTATATTCTTGATAGGAACCTATCTCCTTTCTTCGTGATTCTAAGGCCGAGCACCAAGTCGACGTTCTGACGCTCCCCCCTCCAACCTCTGTAAATCCAAGTTGAACCATATTCATCGTTGGTATTTGACATCGGTCTCTCTTTTCATCGACCGGAAATATCCTGAAAGTTGCGGTTTGATAAGAGGTTGACGTGAAGCGGAGCACTCGGAGCCTATCCGATACTATCACTCTTTGATCTCATTCATCATTTGAGTTCACGCCTGGTTCACTCGATCTTCATGCTATCATCAGCTCACCATCTGGAAGAGGGGATAGTCACTCCTTCCTATGTATCCCGGCTGCGGTTATGCAACGTTCTACATGCGCTGGGGACTTAAGATCCAGGCCAAACTCAAGACACTGATGCAGAAACTTCCACTCCCTCATCATTGCACCTTCTGTACATGGCATATCTTCCGCACTATAGTCAGGCAAGTACCACTCACTGTCGGCCATCCTTTCTTCGTCTACAAGCGAGTTTGCTTGTACTAGTCATCTTCATTGCAATCAGTCAAGCCATTCTTCATCACGTCGTCCAGCGTTTACACTCGGAAGACACCTTCCACAGGCAGCAGCAATGGACAAGAAAAGACCAAAATATAGATTTCAAACGTGCAACAAGAGCACATGAGCTCACAAAAAAAAAAAAAAAAAAGAGGCACATTTACTGTGTTCACAGCGTCCATTCTACCTTCGTCTTTGCCTTGTCTCGTGTCCGGTAGGTGAATGACTGACTGAATGGACTTGCTATAACAAGCGAGCGAATGGTAGACATGTTTCCGAATACAGCTTCGGCTTCGGACAAGAAGAAAGAAAACGCCCGGCGGCGCCACTTCAGTTCATCACAAACTGTGAAAGAGACGGGGCTTCGGGGACGTATATACATGGACACAGTTAGGTTGGTGAACATCTACTTTAGCCGCTGGCGTCGAAGGAGGCGTTGCTTCTGGACTTCAGCTATACTTAGAAACAAAAGTCAACTGTTCTAGCTTGTTGCTGGCAATGTAATCTAAAGGCTCTTCTGTCCTTCCTCTGTTCTTCTTCTTTTTCTTCTTTTTCGTAATCGGATGCAAGGCGACTTTACCTAGGCAACTAACTTCCTCTGGCAAGAACTGGAAGATATCATATATCACTTATACCGACCCACGCCGGCGGAGACATGCTCCTCTACAGACAGCAATGAGAAAAGCAAAATGTACTTCCACACCTGAGCGAGATGACTCGCCTACTTACTTACCTCCGATATTGCATATCACGATGTCTGTCGTCCATGAGGTCCTCCAAAAGCCGAGGATGTACTATCCCCAACTGAGCTAAAACCACAGCGGTAGATACGGAGAAAAAAGCACCAGGGTTTCCTCACTGTCTTCTGCAGGTTGATTACAGTAGACATGAGCCAGGGCATAGAATCCGAGAAGATACCCGGCGCCTATCCAATCCGGGGAAGGGGGCCGCAAGTGCCGGTGTTGGTGCGTTCCCAAGTCCATGGCAAGCAAACCTCCCAAGCCCCTTGGTGCCGGGCTAGAACCCCGCGAAAAGAAATTTTAGACGAGTTACCGACGAATAGTTAAGGACACCGTTGAACCGAGACGACATGAGGGAGGAAAAAGCAAAGAAATGCAAGACAGGCATGTGAGCTAGTGTGATACCGTATCCCAGGGCCGTGGGCCGTGGGTGGTTTTCATTCTTTCTCGGGAAATGGGGAATGGGGAATTAGGGAGGGGGGGGGGGGGGGGGGGGGGGGTGATGAGCTTGCCCTTGTCCTGATATTGGTCCTTGGTCCGGTCCTTAGTACGGTCATCGGTGATGGTGGATGGGGAATGAGGATGATGGATAATTAATGGATGGATGATGGATGGGTGAGGATCGCGTGGGGATGAAGGATGGGATGGGATGGGAGATGGCCGATGTCAAGGGTTGGACGGGGGAATGGGTATGAGACGGTCATGGTCTTTCTTGGTGATGGATGGTTGTCCTTAACCCACGCCCACGTGGGGGGTGAGGATTTAGGGACTCTGTGTGAGTGGGTAGATAGACTGCCGTACCTACCTGGTACGCTAGGTAGATACCACCTTCTAAACCTTCAGCGGGTTATTCCCGGGTTTTCTTCAAGCACCATCATCTCCCCATCAGACCCTTTGGCTGCTTGTGGTTGTATTGATGTGGGTTGGTGGATAAGAAAAAGGCGAAGGATCAGATAAAATTTTTTTTCTCAAACCCAGGTGATATCCGAAAGGAGTAATACTTGCGTTGCAGTCCGACGGAGTGCTGCACAAAGTACATATGACCCTCTTCCCCTGTCTTTCTCTCCTCCTCGATGGACATGTACATCCATCCATCCCCTAACAATTACGGAGACAAGAAGGACTGGAAATCTCGGAGTACTGCTCCACGACGACACCCCAGACACACCGTAATACGCGGAGTATCTTAGAAGAAATCTCGATGAAACCTAACACAGTCCACAGTAGACGGCGAGCGACGATCCCAGACCAGTCTGGCGCCGTTTAGCTACGGTGGCCAAGAGGACACCTAGTGTCACTTTGTTGGAGAAATTCTGGGGATAGTCCGACGATTCTGAGAAAGAGAAGAGGGGGGATAATGCCGGAAAGCCGAACCCAACCACTGACGTCCATCCGAACCCGATCCATGAAGGGATTTCCGTGGTAGAGGAAGTCCGTCCCGAGGAATCGGTCGGCTAACTGAGGAGGAGGAGGAGCACGTGAAAATGTCGGGGAACTTTGTTGGGTCTTCCTTCAACTAGACCCTGCCGTGATAGGCTTTCGGTTTGTGAATCTGTCTGGTAAGCAGTGCAGTGCAGTTGCTGTGATGTCTGACGAGCTCTGCTCTGTTCACATCACGACCCTTCAGCCCTTTCAAAGACAACACCACAGGTGTGTGGTGCTCAGGCACGCACTCAGCGAGCACGTGGGCATGCCATTAACACGTGAAGATTGCGAAGAGAAGATCTTTCCTTCTTCGCTTGAGGCCCTTGACAAGACTACCTAAGAGTATGAGCACGTGTAGCTGAAGGTTGCTTGGGGTCTCGGAATATCCATTCCCAGCTGGTCGTAGGGTAGGTAGGGGTTTGTCTTTTCCCGGTGGTCTGGTAGAATGGAGTGTCAGAGACATGAGGAAAGGAAGAAAAAAAGTTTGCGGCCAGAAACACTCTAGCGGCAGAGCGGCAGTACCAAGAGCCATGCAATGCCGCGAGCTAAAATGCCGCGTGCCCAAACTAATGCGAGACGATGCGAGAAGTCCCCGGAGACGGGGACTCGGAGCAGCTATCTATGCAATCGTTATGCCGAAACGGAGCGAGCTTCGACGAGGTCTCGGCAATAGGTTGGACGGTATGTAGCGCAGCAGCATGTAAGTGGGTAAGTATGTAGGCGAGTGTCATGTTAGAAGGCGGTCAGTACAGCCTGGCAGAGTTATTGTTACTCTGGCAAAGGTCAGCCGCATATTTTGTGAGACCATGAGATGTTGAATAACTGGAGAAGAGACAAGTCGAGAAGAGTCTGGCTCGAGGAGACTACTGTAGAGATCGGCTGGTGCGTACATAGTGGTACATGATTAGGACTCAGCTCAGCTCCCAAGACCTTAGTTAGTGGACTGTTGGAGTCTCATTGGGTGTCCCGAGCGGCTGGAAGAAAGAGCCCTGGGGAAGGGTTGAAGACTAAATATCGACTAGTAACAGCTTAACCCAGGGTTCTCCTCACAGTCTCTACCAACTGCTCAGCCGTCGCGTATCTGATAATCCTTGAGAGCGCATGGAGAGAGCCCAAAACCTCCCCTAGGATCTGTTCGCATTTTCATATGATGATTGCCGTCGAGAATGCGGGCGTTGTCTCTTGAGATAGCGAGTGGTAAGGGGTGGGAACCATTCTATGAATGGTGAGATGCCGTTGTGTTTCGTTCGCTTGCTCACTACCTTCCACATTCCGGTAGTATGGTAAACAGCTCGCGCTCTCTTGTTCAGGGGTGAGTCTAGGTAAGATGGCGCCCCTTATCGATGAGAATATTTTTTTGTCCGACTGATGGTGACGATCACGAGACTTTGAGGTTATGCATCGCGAATTTCGTGCTCGTTATGGGTCTCTGTCACGACATTTTGGACGTTCTGGGTTTGGTCTTATCAGATCCTTCGAGTCTGTGGCCCCCCCTGTGTCGTCCTTTTGGCAGCTTTACCCGCTTAGTAAGTCGGCTCGGCTTTGGCTTGGCTTTTCGGTACACTAGTGTTGGGTAGCGAGCTGTCTTCAACACTGCTGGGCCGGCCGTCGAAATGGTGCGGGCCAGAGATGTATCCTAGCGTGATTTTCTCTTTCTTCTCTTCAAACGGAACCCTCGTCTTTCTTTCCCCCTTCACATCCCAACTCATCTCCACCGGGGCTTTCTCCGGGCACTAATGAGAAGCAGTGAATGAGACGGAGCGGGCCTCATTCCGCACTTATTTCTCACGAGCTAGCGGAAAGGAGGTGGGTGGGTTGTGGATGTGTCTCCCTGTTCCATCATTTCACAGGGGATGGCCCCAACCCAGCTACTAGCTACTCAGCCAGCCCAACCTAACCCAAGTATAACGGGGGTGTGTGTGAACTCCTTCGGCGTACTTTCGGTGATGTAGAACCGAGTTTCGTGAGAGACAGAAGGAGAGTGAGTAAGGTAATAGGAGAGTGGGGATGGGTGAAAAAGCCACCCTATGTCCACGGGTAAAGGTTGGCCTAGCCAAAGAGCCAAGAAAAGATCAAGATGGAAGATAGGCCCTCTAACCCGTCTCTGGCACAAACGGGAATTTCTGCTGTTGGTTGAACGGCGGGACACACTTGTTGAACGTTCGAATTGCCAACCACAAAAGCCATCCGATCGGGTGTGTCCTCCCTTTTGCCAGAAGTTGTCCCTCGTGCTTTTTAGCCGGCGGAGGAGATCCAGGAAACCGAAACCGTTGGCACTTGAGAGAGAATAGGGCCCCCCCGCGACCCGCTAACCCGCCAGCTCTTTTCGTGAGCGATTGAGAGCCCTGGCTTCACCGGTGAACGCAAGCGCACAGACATGTGAGGGTGGTGGTGGTGGTGGAGGCCGGGACTCATCGAGAACGACGGGAATGGGGGACAGACAGGGCGAACGAGATAGCCTCCTTCAGGAGCTGCCTAGAGAAGAAAAATTTTCTTCAAACCGCCAAAGCGGACCGCGTCGGACCGCTTTTTCTGATACAAAAAAGTAAGCCAACGTGGGATAGTACCTGTAGTATGTGCCCAACGTGGAACGTGGTGATGGTGAGATGATGGCATGGGAAGGGGTTGAAAGATGGGTCCCCTTCCGGTCCCCCGAACGGGGGTGCTTGTTAGGTGGGAGCGTCAGCGAGGTGCCTCAACTCATCACGTCCAACATCCCATCCCACATCCCACATGTGCGTCCTGCGTCGTGTGTGATGAGAAGGTCAGCAAATTCCGGGGAGCGTTCGGCTTCGGTCTTGTTTTCCTTGTCGAGAAAGAAGGAATGCAATCGCCGGACACGTCAGCTGTCAATCACGTCAGTTCGGTAATCCGCCTCAAACAGCTTTTTTTTTTTTTTTTTTTTTTTCCCTTCTTGTTCTTTCCACTTTCCTTTTTGATGCCCTTGTCGCGATGCTACCCTTTTATGCGGGACGTTTGGTCCACTTTAAAGCTGTTCGGAGCGATGGCGCGGCGGGAATAGGTAGAAGTGTTAAGACATAGCATATGACCGGATGCTATGGATGGTTGCCCTATACGTACCTAAACAGGGTGGTTGTTAGCAATGATATTGTGATATGTAGTTGCATCAAGGAAAAAAAAAAAGCTCTAACGGCCCGGTTGTGTCGCATCTTCGGTTTTGAGATTCAGTCCTCGGATTCAGTCCTCGATATTACCTTACCACCCACCCCTAACGGAAACTCTCCACGAGCCGGATGTGTACCCATTGGTCTGTCGTCTCTCATCTCTCTGTTGGATTGAACGTCGTTTGATCGACCCTGCGTGTGGAAATCCAATCGCATCCAAGCCCTCCAAAAAAGCCGGGTTGGGTGTGTTATGTCTGTGATGCGTACAGTAGCGTGCTGACGACGTCGACAACATTTCTCTTCAACCAACCAACCAACAAGCATCCAAAGAAAATTCCCCATTCAACCAATTCACCCACACATACCAAGACACCCTCCACAGATGATCCAAACGGACGGCATCCGGAGGCATTCAGGGGGGGCATTTTATCCATGGCATTTTGCGCTTTGAGCCATGTCCATCATTGCTCATTATGCTCATCACCAAGCATGGCCTCACCATTGCTTCCCCATGCTGGTCCATGGTCCATAACCATGGGGCTCCATAATAGCGGCGGCAGCGGCGGCGGCGGCGGCGCGGAGCGTTCGGTCACTCCCGCTCTTCGCTCCGGTCTCACCCACCCCGTCCGTCTGTCCAATCCGTCTTAATCCGTCTCACCATTCTCACGACCCTGCCCATGTTCGTTCCTTGATCTTGATCTTGATCTTGTCTTGGTCTGTCCATCACATCACATCTGTATACTTGTAGGTCCGCTTTCGCTTTCGTTCTTTTCTCTCTCCCGGGGCGCTCCCGCCGTGCCGTGACAAGCGCATTTCGTGTCGTATCTTTTTTGAGGCGGCAGTGCGGATGGACGTACTTGTATAGAGTGCCGATATGTAGATAAGTAAGTATAGATGATGGGCAAACAAAAATCCAATTGCTCACTTGAAAAAAAAAAATGGTTGCAGCGGGTGGTCCTAACTGTCCCGCGTCGTCCCGATACCGCCGCCGCCGCCGTCATACCTGCCTGCTTGCCTGTAAATTGTCCTGCAGTAGCAACAAGCTATTTCAGGAAGCGGCAGTCATGCAAGCACTTGGCATCACGGCCGACATTTTGGGAGTATCGAGCCGCCTTGGCTAAATGTTTTTACATATGTATGTATGTATGTCCATACATATCTCGGTCAAAGATATCAAGCAGTCTGTCTAGAGGTAAGGTACTCTAGTTGTTAGACAAACGGGGGAGGGTTAGTTTAGTCAGAACTTTCTTTATAAAGGCGTAATGATCTACCTGCCTTGGTTTTTGTTTTGAGGTAGTCATGATGACGGACTTATTTGGCTATCTAGCTATGCAGCTGTGACAGCCGCCATTGATATTCAGCTAACAAATGCGAAGTGAAGATCAGTGACCGGATGGTAAGTACGTACCCGCCCGTAAACCGCGTAGACCGCGCCGCGCGGGGCTTTATACATGTACATATGTATGTACGTATAAACATGCGGAGTTCGAGGTTACCAGATAGTTACGAGATGAATAAGAGCTACGAAACTTAGGATGATAGATAACTAACGATTTCAAAAGGGGAGGACAGTTACTACGTTCTGCTTGGGATACCCAGGCAATCGTACAGCGTGTTCGTAGAAGGTCTGTGTCCGAGATACTCATCTTGTGGCTCGTTGGCTGTCCCACCACCCCGCAACTTTCAGCTGTAGTGGTCTTTGGTGTAGCTCTGCTATCCCCGTACATGACCAAGTTGATACCACCGTTGTTATGTCAACGACCCAATCACCAACTCCCATAGAATAAGACGGTGTGCATGCAACAGCTGAGATCGAAAACACACATTGCATTCAAAAGACCGCTCGGGTATCGACTAATGAACTCAAACAGCTTCTCTTTGGACACTTGGGACAAAGCTGAGGTTCACAGCATCTGCAATACTGAGCTAAAAAGGTATCAAGCTAGGTAATGGAATCATTCCATGATTTCCAAAATACACGCCCTTGCTCTGTCTCCATCATGGCCACCCTTTGGCAGAGCCTCTTTGCCATCTACACCCGTTGGCGCATCCAGATGGCATACCATAATCCCCGCTGCGTCCTTGCGCATAGCACTTTCCAGCCTATCCCTCTCCTTTGGTGCCCTTGCCGCCGTCTTCTCGCTGAGAACGGCCCAGCCCAGGGCCAACCAGACTCTGGATGATATCGCTTCCCCCTCCCAAATGCCCAAGACCGGTATATCTAGTCGCCAACTTTCCGTTTAGGATGGGGATATGCAGTTCCTTCTGTGTTGTTGCCCCCCCAAACTCCAAAGAAACCACCCCTCCACGAAAATCGGTGGCCTTGTGAAAACCCGAACAAAAGAAAATAAAGAAGATAAAACATGTGTGAAAACAAAGGAGGGAAAGAGTAAAACCAGAAAACACACTTTCTCCAACTACCTGGCCGAGAAATTAAACGAGAAAGAAACAGAAGTGAATATGATATTTACGCCCTTTCCCCCATTTCCCACCTCCCGCCAAATCGGATGCCCTCTTTTAAATCGTGCGCCATTCGCCATCTGGAGAATTCGGTTACGTCGTTTGTGTCATGTGTGATGAGAAAGTCTGAAATGTATGGAGCGTATGCGAGTGTGTGGGTGGTTGTGGTATATGCGCAAGAAATCGCCATGTCTTTTTTTTTCAGTAATGAGTTGTCGTTCGGATACGAGCCCAAATGAGTGCTAGTATGTGACGAGAACACCCGAGTTGATGTGCCGGCCGTACGTGTTGGGACATATCCGGAGTCCCGGGTCGGGGATATTCGCGCATCGCCCGACGCATTTTGCGCCAAGAACTGGGGGAGGGAAAAACGGGGTCTGGCTCTGTGTGGGCCGCGGCCGCCCCTCTGGGGCCCCGGAAGGGGAAGCAAGGCAGGAAGTGCGACATTGTTTCATCAGTACCTGGCAAAAGACCCAACACCCATTGCGAAAGCGCTCATATAATCAAACACTTTCCACGGGGACGCTTGGGCTTTTCTGTCCCACTGTACTTTTCGCTCTTGCTGTTCCCTGATGGCGGTAGCATGCGCGGTGCTGATTGTCCTTGCTGTCGCTGTTTTCGCAGCTGCTTGACGACGTCGTAAAAGGCCTTTTCAACATTTGTGCGTGTCTTTGCCGACGCTTCGGTGAACTCGCAGCCAAGCTCTCGCGCCAAAGCGTGTCCTTCTTGTGTAGAGACTTCGCGCTCCGTTACGCGGTCGCTCTTGTTGCCCACTAGCATGATCGGCACGGGCGCGGACGGGTTGGTAGCGGCGAGAGGTGATGCTCCTGGATACGCTGACGGCGACGAGGTTGACTCCTTGACTCTTTGAATCTGGTGGTGGAACTTCTTGATGCGCGAGAAGGAGGAGCGTGATGAGATGCTGTATACTAGCACGAAGCCCTCGCCATCTCGGATCCACTGGTCTCGTAGTGCCGTGTACTCTTCCTGTCCTGCTGTGTCCAGAACCTCTAGCATGCATGCCTGGCCGTCAATGACGACCTGTTTCCTGTAGGAGTCCTCGATAGTGGGATCATACTAAATCGTCGAGGTTAGCGATAAGCTGGGAATGCAGGTAGGCGGCTTGTTGGCCAGCCAGCCAGCCAGGGAGGGACGTGAGCAATGCAGGGATATGCAATTGCGTAGGCAGATGATCAGCGCGAAGGGAGACGGTTATGAGAAGAGCAGACTCACGGTTTCGACGAAGTGCTCCAAGCAGAGCTGGATGGTCAAGGCAGTCTTCCCCACGCCTCCGTCACCGAGCACCACCAACTTGTATAACACCTGTTTGTTCCCCACCATGATGGAGTCTTGCTGTCGTACTTTCGCGGATGTCCAAATGTCGAGGAAGCTGGAGCAGCACCAAGGAAAGCTTGGATGAGGCGCGGACGACAGATATGAATCAGGGGAGAAGAGCAGTGAGAGCCGGGGCTTCGCCGCGAGTCGGAATGTGGTGGAATGCGGAAAGTCGTAGTAGTAGTACTAGGTGGTGGTAGTAGTGAGGAGTAGAGGTAGTGTTGTTGCGTGGTTGCAGAGAGAAGCTCAAACAGGCGCAGCCACGAAGGAGTGGCAATTGGAACAGGCGTTCAGCGACTGAGAAGGGCGGCGGAGATTTGAAGAGTGATCGTCACGTCGTCGTCGTGATGGTCGTCCTGGATGGTTGAGGTTGAGGTTATGGATTGGGGGGGGAAAGAATGATGTGAGGGAGAAGAATGATAAGAAGAAGAGCAGCCGGGGGGGGGTTGAATGGCTGCCAGTGGTTGGCAGTGCTACAGTATGTAGTGTGGTTGGGGAGTACGGGTGTCCACCGGGCGGACTCGCGGGCGTGTGAGGTCGCAGGCCGTGGTAGGTCTGTGCAGTACCTGCCCGGTAGCGACGATACTTCCCAAAGGTACAACTTTCACCTCTTGGCACGACAGGTCTGGCTGGCCAGCATGGAGTGGATGGGTAGCAGGACCCAGAGTGGATTGGAGGAGAGCGATTTGACCAATGGGGAGGCTCGACTAGCGGGTAAGCGTTGGATGGGCCCGTGGAGAATGGGTGTTTATTGTGGGGACCGCTCAACAGGTGGGCGGCTCTGGCCTTCCAGGTTCCTACAGTCTGGCAGCATGGGCTCATCACTGGATGTCCAGTACCTGGCCCGACAGGTACCTCCCCTCTGCAATGTGGTCCCAGCGGCCCCTACGGATCCCCCTCCAATAAGCTTTGGGATTTTCCAGCAATGGATCTGGATCCTCGGCCGACGGGGGTAAGGTAATAATAAAAGAGGTAATGTTAAGAGTTTCGCTTATTTAGTGCAGTGGTTTGTCGAAACAGACTCGGAGGCAGAGCCGGCGGAAGGAGGATCAGATCGGGATGGGAGATGTCAAGAATTCCGTCGGGTCTTGGGGCTGTCACGATGGCAGTGTACCTACCTCGATGCCTGCCCGAATTAATGGGCGAGAGACACCGGTATCACCGCGAAGCCGAGGCGCCCTTAGCCAAAACGTGACTTTTAGCATGCCTACAAGCATAGCTCCATTTGACAGATAACCCCTTCAAACAGTCTTCGACTTGTTTTTGATTTTGGTGTTCAAGTTGACTATGACCTCGTCCCCGATGTCAACTTTGACTACCGTACCGTCATGACGCCGGTGGGATGGTCCTGAGAACTCGTGCCAGGCAAACACTTTCGACCTATCTTTATCTCTCCAGACCGGCATCTGACCAGGTGATTGGTCTGGACAAAAAGAAAGTTGCAGTCCTCTTCCCAGTAAAACTCGAACATGATCATGACCCTCGGAGCCTCCTCAATGGCACTCACTCCCGTTGCCGTGCTTGAAATCACATACATACACCATACACACACATCCCTTAGATATGTACACACCTCACATGCATGGCTTGCTGCAACCGTGACCCAAGCGATCTGCCCACTGGTAAGGTAGCCTGTGAACTTTTAGGGTGTCCTCGGTCCCACAGCTCCTCCTGTTTAATGATTTTATAGTCCGCCCGTCTCGAGCTCTTTGGGTCTCGACAGTTCTCTTGATTACTTAGGGGCTAACTACTCCCATTTGGGTCAAGACTCCCGTCGTCTGCCCTGACAATCATAACAGTAGACAAAAAGCGTGCTCATGTAGGACAGCTGCATTGGTAACGCAGGTAAGGTTGATAGAGCGAGTTGGCCATCCATTGAGAATGCGGCAAAGGCTGGCTCGTTGGCTGGCAGAGCTGTCCACTCTGCGAGAACGGCGCTTGCGGGACATGGAGCACCGTTCCCATGGCGCCTTTGGTCCGCTCCATTCGCTCCTCCGTCCACTCGCAAACTTATCCCACATTGAGCAAGCGCAGCCAATCTGGGTTCGCAGTGGTGACAGTACACGCAGTGTAAGCAGCTTCCCGTCTATTGCCTGGGCTTGGGCGAATCTGGGGCCATACAGCTGCTCAACCTTTGGACAACCTTTCTGTGACCCGAACCACGGGATCTGATCCGTTGGCGACACAGGCCATATCTTTTGCATATCTTTTCTTTTCAACACCCAGTCGACATAGTACGGACTAGGGACACGGACACACGGAGACACAAGCACAACCTTGGACGCACGCACGGCTCTTCCCCTCCTTGACCTCCTCTTTTGCTCTGCTACTCTGCTCGTCTTTGCCTCCGTCCTTCCTCGGGCTCAACTGCCATCACAATCGCTTTTTGAAGGAGTCTTTGACAGAACGGGAAGTTCAAGACGGGGCCTGCCTTTTGAGATCCCAAGCCGGTCTCCTCCCGACGGCCAGACCTTGACCCTGATCATACGACGGATCCCTCATTGATTACGCAGCGGCAAAATCCGTCTTGTTGGATCCGTAAATGCGAAATGACCCCGTTCCCCGTTACTGTCGGTTTTGGCTTGGCGCCTTGATTTGCTACGCTGTACGGGGGTGCCAACCACGACGCGGAACCACGATACGACCACGATAGTACGGCTGACGATACCGGTATCCGGGCCCGAGTGGCAAAGACTTGCGGTAGGGCGGGACGGGGTCATCTGTCACTTTGGTTTTCTTGGTCCGGGGAAGCGCCTCATGCCACCACGATCACTTGATACCCGCTCAACTGCACTGGCACTTTTTCTGAAAGACAAATGGCGGGTGACGGCGGGGGAGATGCAAGACAACTGCCAGTGGGCGAGGCTAAAAAGGCGTGACGCTCGGCACCCAACTACCCAAACCGCCCCCGGAGCGGGTGCCGGTCAGGACCCCCAAAATAACTGAGTGCTGTGCAAGGACGGGAGCCAACGGTATTGAAGCTTCCGAGACGGAGAGGTTGACTACGACACGAAATGCGTCTCGCATCATTCCCAAGCCTCTTGAACCCCGGCCCGAGCTCGCAGTTGCTGTAATAGGCTTGCTTGTCAGATCTGTTTTCTTGACTCTTCATTCAGTAATCCTTTTGATCCAAGTCCCTGCCCTACCGTCTTTTCCTGCTTGCTTCAACACTTTTTTTGACCCCATTCCCGTCCCCTGCCCCTCCCTCCACCTCCATCAGCAAAAAGGAGGGGCAACTGCGAGGGAAGTTGAAGCGAGAGGACCCCGAAAACGCGTGAGAGGTGGACTTTGTTGCATGGTGGCCGCAGCGGCCCCGGCCAAGTGTCCAAAGCATCGGATACCCTCCAGACCGGCTACATGCATGAGGTTCCGGGTCAGCACCTTCCTCGTCCTCGACGACCTACCGGGAGGCGGGAAGGTGTGTTGTTGCTTATCGCCTATCGGTATCGGCTAGGTATCTCGACTTGTACCACTTCCCCTCCCTAGGCTCGTCCCTTCCCCTCGATGGAATGTCTCCAGTCAGGCACATTTTTCAAGCCAACGAGGGGTTGTTTTGACCTTTGTCTTGATTGAGCTAATGGTCTGCTGGTCATGCTGACTGGAAGCCCATCAACCGGAGGTCCTTCCGCTGTGAAAGGCATCGTGATCTGCCTTTCCTGTTTTGCATGATGGACCCCGCCGTTGAAAAAACAACCCCAACCTCGTCGACTCGTCATCCTCTTTTCCCCTCTCCGAACCGTTGCAAAGCCCAATTGATGTGCATTTGATCTTCATCATGTGGGTTCCCAACCCATTGTCAACGCTGGGAGGCGCCTCCATTCACTTCCCAACATTGATCTCCAGGAGAATGTCTCCCTACCCTAGCGTGTCACACAACAGCCTTACATCTGTTTTAGAAAGTCTGGCATTCGGAGCAGCGACTGACTGGAGCGATTCTTAACAGCTTGGCACCGCCATATCGAGATTCAAGACCTAGCAGGCCACGCAGTCCGGTGGACATCATATCCATCAGACAAACCCGTTTTCGCGATTCTGGGTGCTCTTCCCGGACGGAGATAGGATGACCCTATGGAGCCTCCCGGATGGGCATGGGCTATGGCCATTCTTGAGGTGGGATCTCTCTAGGCGAGAAAAGTCCGTTACGCGACACCAGATGTCGAAGTCAAAGTCATGGCCGCCATGCTGCGTGGACGACAGGCCCGGAACAAAGACAGAAACACCCGACTTTGTCCCCTCCCACGCCTCCCTCGCTTCGCTAAACCAACCTCCAACCCACACATTTTTGGTGGTTGTTCCCACTTTAGCCGTCTTTGAGCCTCCATCAGTGGCCCAAAACAAAACAACCACGCCGACACCCTGGTTCTTTCAAGTCAGTTCCTCAATGTCTACACCGGGTACCCCGGCCGAAGACTCGGGTCCATCGCGCAATTCAAGTCCCGTTCGGTGATATAGGACGGCGACAGCCAACGTTGCGAACGACTTACAAACGAATTACTTTGTTTCTTTCCTCGTTAGTGGCCCCTGGACAAGCTTGGATACCGAGACGCCGCGACGCCTCCTACGTGCTAAAGAGGCATAGATGGGACAGTTGGCAACAAAATGAGGAAAGTAACCTCGTTCGCCTCGTTAACCGATAAACTACTGACCTCATCAGGGCGCCCCATCAGGTCGAACAAATCCCTTTGTTGTTGAGACAACCGCCACAGTTTTTGATCAAGTGATCAAATCGCTAACAGGCGAAACACAAAAAAAAAGACTCACTTTGTTCCACAGTATCTCCTGTCGAGCCCACTCATTTCCTGAAACTTCGATTCAATACTGGGTCCAATGACAATAGCCGACCTTGGAGCGAGCTCGAGCTGTTGGGACGAGTCGGCGACGAAAAGAAAAGAAAATTGGAAAATTGATTACCCATTTACGGTCAGGTTATGGTCAGGGGTGCCGAGCCTCAGCAACGCATGGAAGTTCCGCTCTTGACATGGCCGGCTTCATAAGCGTAGTTCCGCGATTGGACATTGGGTTATGATTCTCTATCCGATCCCCTGGTTTGGGACCTGGCGGTCTGACACTAGCGGCCCGCCTAAATCGACTATGTACCATTCTTAGCCGACTGTGTGGAGCGCCCCCAACCAACCACAGGCTAGGGAATACGTATATTTATTGTATATTGGTGCCCGCAAAATTTATACTAAAGTAATATAGTATAAATACTCGTATTACTGGTGTATATACGAATTAGCAAGTAATTGAATTAATATTGCCAAAGTAAATTATAGTATTAAGGCTCTTAAAAGGAAGTAACTAACTACTATATAAATACCTAAAATTATTGACCTTACTAATTCCTAGCTAAAGGCGCCCGCGCGCACCCCCAACCCCACCTCTTCGCTCGAACTCCTCTATATACAAAAAGTTAAATACTTTAAAGACCGCTGGGATAAATTTTTCGACGTTAATAAATTTATTAAGTAAAAAAAGCGATCCCTATCCCTTTTAGTCGCGTCTAATCCTAAGCAAATAGAAGATAAAATAGTAGAATCCTCTCTCTAAGCCCTTATAAAGAGGAAATAGAAAGATATTGACGCGTTAATAAAGGATATAAGCGAAATTCTAGTTTACGTCGGGTTTAATATTATTATGAAGAAGGTAAATAATTACCGCGAAGATAAATAAATATAATATAATTTAGAATATATTAAGGGAGCGGCGCGTAGCAGTAAGAGTAGTTTAACGGTTATAGTAAAGAAAAAGATTATAATAGCGAACGCAAAGGAGAATTATAATTAGAAGGTTAAAGTAGTTCTTACTAATAAAATAGGCGTTTAGTAATTTACTTTTATAGTTTCTAACTATAATTATACCTTTAATTCTTCGACCGCTGCCTATTTACTTGCCTAATGCCGTTTCTAGCGTATAAATAAAATTATTTCTAATATTATCAAGCTAATTAAATAACTAAAAACGTTTAATTTAAATATTATTTCCGCTATTAAATTAAAATTCCCTAATATTAAAATTATATGTAAAAATATATAAAACGTATTAATTAATAAAAAAGTAAAAGTAGTTAGTATCTTTATTCTAATATAATAATTCTTTAATATTTTAATTACAATACTTAGTGTAGTTAGCGAAATCTTTTGTAAGGGTAGTAGTAATTAAAGACTTATAGAGAAAATTTTCTAAATTTATTTATAATATGTTGATTAATTAAAGAAGAATTTAAAAATATAGAATTTAAATTGTACTTACAAAGTTAATAAATATAATATACCTTTCTTATAGATATATAGTATTATTACGTTATATATTACTTTTAATATAAAGTATTACCTTCTATTTAATAAAAAGGAAGTATACTTTATATAAATTTTAGAATAATTAAGTAAATTATTAACCGATTATAATATTCCTATACTAAAAGTTATCGTTATAAATTATAATAAAGTATATAAAAAGGCTTGCCGCGCTATCTTTGCTACTACCTAATACTAGATCTATTTTTAGTATATAATAAAAAACGTTATTTTTAACGTTAAAAAGAAATAGGAGGGTACATTCGAAGGTATAGCACTAAGGAATCAAAATAGTAATAGTAGCTATCTACGTAACGAATTTCGGATAAATATTAATCCGGCCAATTAAAATTATATCTCCCGTTAAGTTACTTCCAAACTTCTTAACGACGAAGACTGCGCTCAGTATTTAAAAAATTCCGCCAAGAATACTTATCTCTAGTAGTTAATTAGGCGGGCACCAAAAGGCTCAAACCGTACGTAAATTGATAACGTTAATAGTATACTAATAGTTTGGACCTTTATAATATAGGCGAATTCTAAGTAAAATCTTTAAATATAATAGAGGGTATTATTAGTAAAATTCCTTAAGTAGTAGGGTAAGAATCCCGCCTCCTCTTCTCTCCCCTCCTCTCCCCTCCTCTCCCCTCCTCTTATTATTAATATTATTAATTAAATATTTTATAAAAATAATTAATTGCCTCCATAATGTCACGGTGGTAGCAGACCACTACACTAACCAGCCCGTGTCCCCGCAAAAGGGTACAAGTAACCGAAGCTGGCAATTCGGTCGCTCAAGTGGTCTTATATAGTTGTAATGACAGATGCATCCCACAAATGCCATCACATTCCCCCCCTTACATTGAGAGGTTCGTCCCGAACCTCGACCCCCCTTCCGGATCGCCACGCCAGCGGTCTTCCTAGGAAGCCGATCGAATCAAGTTGGGAACTCTCAATTAAGGCGGCACCGTCAGTGTGCACTTCGCTTACTACGACAGGCATCCATACTGATCTACGGTGTTCCATCCTTAGGGGAACCTATATAAGGGTGCCCGAAAAACCCGAAAGTTTTTCCAACTACGAGGTTCGAACTCGTAGCCTTTTAGCTTCGGTTAAATGTCACGGTGGTGGCAGACCACTACACTAACCAGCCCGTGTCCCCGCAAAAGGGTACAAGTAACCAAAGCTGGCAATTCGGTCGCTCAAGTGGTCTTATATAGTTGTAATGATAGATGCATCCCACAAATGCTATCACACGTAAGATTTACTTCCCCTTATATAATGAATTTGCTTATTTTATTATAAAATTGTACTACAATTATAGTATCCGTATAACCTCCTATATAGAAAGCTAATATAGAATATTAAAAGTATTGCTTAAGAACCGCTATATTAATTTCGATGAGTTATTAACTATTATTGAAATAATATTTAATTGATTATAGGCTAGCTTTAAGGATAAATATATAATATAAATCTTTAAACGTATTATTTAATACCTTAGAGAATTAAATAATTTTAAATTTATTATTAGCTTCAATACGCTTAAATTACTAAATAAATAAGTTACTATAGTAATAGCGTTTAATTTAAAGGAGTAATATAAGAATATAAGCTTAGTAAGATTTATAGAGGAGGCTAAAAAGAAATATACTATATACTTTATATAATAATATAGTTTGCCCTACTGGTATAATTTAGTAGCTCTCGTTAAAGCGAGGGGATCTATATAGTAAGAAATAGTTAATTAACATTAGTAATTAAAATTAGACTAGCCGTTGATAATTAACTTCCTGGCACTTCGACGTAAGGTTAATCCCCGGCCAATTATTATTAACCGCTAGCGGGCTCCTAAAAATGGCCCCCAACTTCTCCCTAATACAGCCCATCAACTAGCAATTAGAGGGGGCGGTAGTATACAATATAATCCGTCTTATAATACTCCTCCCAAAGCCTTATAACCTCCGCTAAAGAAGAAGAAAATAACTACGGTAATATTAGTTAATTAGAGAGAGTAAGAGGCAAAGGTTGAAGTAGAATATGCGAAGTAAGAAACTGTACAGCTATAAATATAATTCTATAAGATATAAGAATTATAGTAATGCGAAGTATAATTAGAGGTACGACTACGGGAGTTCCAATAACTACGGCCACAAGGATACTAGGGATACTAATAATCGACGGCGTTTATAGTAATAGCTTCACATTAAAGGATAATACCCCCACCTTCTTTTCAACAATATCACTAGCAATATTAAGCGATGTCCCTTTCTTCACAGCAGCTATATTTGAACCCTTACTAACCGCCGCCGTCTAGCCAGTAGCAATCTTACTAGCTATACTAGTAATAATACCAATCCCAATCGAACTAGTACTATTAATACTAATAGATCTATATATACTAGTAATAATATAAACTCTACAATTTCACCACCTTCCTATATAAATTAGTATATTAAAATGCCTCGTTTATATAATTCCTGACAGCTTTTCATATAGATGTTATACACATATCACTTTAGTGAAGATTTGGCGGGCGGCAACATGGTTATGCCATTGGCCAGACGGGTTCCACACAGTCGGCTAAGAATCCAACACAGTCGATTTAGGCGGCAGGGACATTAGGCTCCGGCCAGGGGGGTCGGCAGGGGGGAGGGCTCCGGGGGACCGGTCCGAGAAAATCAATATTACTGCTGCTCCATGCTCATCACTGCCGCGCCGAGTACGCCGAATTAGGTTCCGTATCGGCGGGTTCGCTAGCAGGCTCGTGGCATCCATCGCAATTTCAATTTTTTTTTCTCGAAGGGACAAGGACACGGTAAAAGACCCTCACGAAACAGCCATCTTCAGCATAGCCGATTTCTGAATCAACGCATCAACCGAACCTTCCATGCCTTCTTCCCTCTTCGGTCCTGGCCCCGAGTTCTGTCCGCGACACTTCTCCGCCGGGTTCCGTTCCTTTGGGTGATTAAACGGCAGGGGGAAAGGGATATCACACGCATCCTAAACAGTCTATCCGAGATGCCATGAAAACTTTGACCCGACCGGCCGCCCCTGAATTTACTAAACCATCGCCGAGAGGGTAGCATCCCGATCCGGGTCCCGAATCCCGAGGGAAGGCAAGCGGAAGCGCCATTTCCTTCTCGAAGGCTGAGAGCGCAGATTGCCGACGACATGGTCTGATCAGGACGATGGTCTGGATCAGGACGACAGGCTGGCTCACAGGCTCACTCATTCAGCCTAGGACTCCGGCCACATCGCCAACATCGATGTCGACGTTGATGCCCAACCTTCTTGCCGCCTCCACCATGCCTCCTTCGCCTTCCTCAACCCAGAGATCCACCCACTCTTTGGCCTTCTTGAATTTGTCCTCATCAGCGTCAAATTCCAGCTCGCCCGGCCGCGCAACATAGATGGCCCGCAGCCCCTCCTTCTTAGCAGCCTCCAAGTCACCCAAGTGCGCCGCCACCATCGCTACCTCTCCCGGCTGCAGATCCAGGTCCCGCAGCGTGCCCTGGTACACCTTCGGGTTCGGCTTGTACGCCTGGTACATGTCGCACGAGAGCAAGCGTTGGAACCCCAGCGGCGAACTGCCATCAACGCCCTTCTGGCTGTTCAGATCCTTGAGGATAGCCTGATTGGCGTTGGACAAGGCGACCGTGTGGTATCGGGAGCCGAGAAGCTGCAGACCCCGGATGGTATCGGGCCAGGGCGGGAGGTCGTGCCACGTCAGGCTGAGCTTCTCGACCTCGGACGGGGTGAAGAGGCCGTCCAGCTGCCACTTGGTCAGCAGGTCGACGAGACTCTCGTGGTGGAAGGTGTCGATGTCCCTCCAAGGCGTCTCGTCGGGAACGAAGGAGCGGGTCCAGTCCGCGTAGGCCCGGCGCCATTCCTGGGCGAAACGGCCCAGTCGTCTCGGGTGAGTGAGCGGGCGCGGGAGAGGACTTGCTCGGACGGTGGCGTCTCCGATGACGTGGAGTTGGAGGCAGAGGCGGAAGAAAGCTTGGACTGTGTGGCCGAAGCGAGGGCGGAGACTATCTTTTCCCGCCAAGCTACGCTGGTGCCGAAGACATCAAAGGTGAGTGCTTTGATCTCGGTTGCCCAGGGAGGGACTTGATGAGTAGCGGGCATGATTCGGGTATAGGGGTACGATGCAGGGAGAGAAAGGTGAGTCGAGGTAAGTAGGTAAGTGGCTTGTAGAGGTAAGTTGGGATACAATGATCACAAGGGTGCAAGATCCGAGTCTCAGACAAAGGTAAGGGAGGAATGATACCAAACAAACAAAGTGGTTTTTGCTGTTTGTTTGTTCGGTAGTCCAAGAGGGGGGTACCGGAGAATGATATCAAGGGTCCGAGGCAGCCGTTTATACGGCCATCGCTTACCCTATGCTTCCCCGCATCTGCACATCTTTCTTGTAAAGAGACAATTGCGCGATTGCAACTATCCAATTACGTCATTAGATGTCGTTGGTTGTAAAATCTCGAAGAGTTTCCGAAAAATATTCAGTCAGCTTATGGTCAGGTACAATATAGACTTGAACATCTATATGCAATTGAAAAGTCATCAGGGAAGTCTCTGAAACCTTCAAGTGACAATTGAAGCGTTTGTTGGTGCAAGTTGGTCGTTGTTGCCAGAAATGACGGAACAAAATAGCTAAGGTAGGCACGAGGTACCTTGGGGTAGCGTTCAATTCGGGCCCGAATAACGTCACCCGGCCGGTCCCCGAATTCATGGGGCCGAAGCGTTCCCGTGCTCAAGCACCTTGACAGTCGGCCAAGATAATCCCAGCATCACGGCAGAACACGGCAGGCACGGGTCGGATGCGATCGCGATGGCGTAGATGAGATGGTTCGTTCCCAACCACGTCTACCACGTTCCTTCCCCTTGAGTTAGTTTGGACGACAAACACCAATGACAAGGAGCAACAAGGAACACGGCGGTTTCGGGACCGGCGCCCTGTGCACACCTTTGTTCATCGGAGATCTATCGGGCTAACAGCAGGTTGAAACCCGACCGCCACATCTTGATCTTCACCCTTTGACAATGGCAAAGACTCTCCGAAGAATGCTTGTTGAAGCGAGCAAGAACCAGACGGACGGCAAATGGCGACTTTCTGGACAAATCAGCGACGTTCTCTTGATGCGCCTGTGCGATTATCAGCATCTCCACTACATCAACGGCTTCATTGTCACTTGTTTCTTTTCTTCGCCTTCTAGAACACCTTCCATATTAGGATTTACATCCGATTTACAACTCCACCAAAGAGACCGGTCGCGATCCAAATGATGAAATACTGCTTCGACTGGGCTGAGTCGGCTCCACCAAACCGGGGGAAACAGTGGGAAACAGTGGGAACGATCGTCGAAGTCCAGCCAACTTCTGATGTAAACGACCGTTGCGTGTGTAAGTGGTTGGACAAGGCTGAATCTTCAATATCTCTTGGCGTTAACGTCGGAGATATATCTCCTTACATGCGTGCTGGCAAAATCTCTTATCGACCTACGAAGCAGGATTACAGGTAAGACGCGGAGAAGTTAGTCCGGACAGTGACGGGTAGGTACAGTTCTTGGGATTTGGATATTTCTGATCTTCGACGTATTTGTATAGTAGTGTCCCAGCAGAAAGAGAGAGAGACGAGAATGTTGATCTTGACTTTTATCAAACCCTACACTTTGCCCAGAAAAGAAACCTTGATCTTACGCCAAGGTTAAGCTACGATCATCACGAACGAGAGAGAGATCCGGAACTTACACCCCAGAAAAGGAAACATCCAGAAAACAGATCAAATTCATGGGTAACACAACACGCCCTCCCAAGCGGAAGGACTCCAACCACTTCACCGGCCCCAAGCACTACAACGCCGCCTACTCTAGCGGCGCCTTCTCCTTCTTCAACCCAACTGCCCGCTACCACGTCCTCGCGCCCTCAAGCCACAACGAGGTCGAGCCCCAAGTCGATCCAACAACCGGAAAGAGGCAGAAATCCCAGCAGGCCTCCGACGAGCTCTCCCTAACCGGCAACGAAGCCGCCTCCATCCTCGGCCACCGCGCCACCAACGACACTACTCAAGAAGCCGTCGCCTCCCTCCCTCAGGACACCGACATCCCCACCCTATCCGCCGACCAGATCGGCCGCGCCCTCGAAGCCACCGATTCCCAGCTCAGCGCCCAAAGTTCGCTCCAGAATGCCGCCAACGCAGCGACCGTCTCGCCCGAGCGGCTGGCGGGCGCCCTTGACACCTCGCCTAGCCAGATCGGAAGGGTCGTCCAGCTGGGGATGGGGATGGGGGGTAGTGCCAATGGTAGCAAGACGTCGATCAACACCACGCAGCAAAAGCAGCGAGAACAGGAACAGAAGGATAGCGGGGTGTATTATATCTGGCGGAGCAGGGATAATAGGAAGGGAAGACATGCGGCGGTTGTTACGAAGCCGGGGATTTTGCAGCAGGGGAAAATGAAAAAGGGTAATAAAGGGGGGGGTGGGAATAAGGATAAGGATAAGGATGGTGGGAAGGATAACGATGATGGAGAGGAATGTGGTAGGACCAGTGGTGGTTGGAGACATAGGAGAAAGTTGCAGGATGAAGAGACGGGGGAGGGGATTGAGGAGGAGGATGCAAGAGAGGAGGCTAGGGGCGAAGGGCCCAGGGCGACGAATATGTCGAGGATGACGTGGCATGGTGTGTTGAAGATGGTGACGAGCTTTCCGTGGTGGGATATTAGTTATGATGTGGCTTTGACTTTTTTTATTGGTATGTTTGTTCCCTCCTGTTTTGGTTGATGGTTGACTACTGCCGCTTGAAGAGCCTTTACGGCTCGGGAATGGGAATGACTGGAGTTGAAAAACAAGAAGACTAGTTACTGACATAACCCAACAGCCGCCATAGCAAGACTCATCAACGGCTTCTTCGTATACCTCCCCCTCGCCGCGCCCAAATCCGAATTCAAAGGCGAAGAGACCGGCGCCGGCGCCGGCACCACCCGTCTCATCACCTGCACCCTCATCGTCATCTCCTCGGTCCTGATGATGCTCGAAGCCGTCAACGAAAACCGCGCCGACTGCTTCGGCTGGGCCCTCGAGGAAAGCCTCGCCGGCAACGCCGACGGTCCCCGCCTGCGCTCCCACGAGCACCAAGGAACACGCTGCACCCACCACCATCAGGTCCGCTACGTCCTCCTCCGGGGGTCTAACCCGAGGGACCAGCGCAAAGCCGTCGTGGTCCCCGTCTCTGTCTCGGTACCCGATGACCACAACCTTCATAACGAGAAGAAGGATGACCCGGATGCATCTCACAGCGACGGCGATGGCTCGGACTCGGATGACTCTGCCGACGGCAGCAAGAAACCCGATAACAATGGCCACAACAACCACCAACACCCCTCGCGCGCGTGGAAGTGGTGGCCGTCATCCGACGAGCTCAAGTCGCACTACTTGCACGAGATCGGTTTCCTGTCTTGTCTTTTGCAACTAATCGGAGCCATCATTTTCTGGACCGAGGGTTTTACTGGGTTACCCTTTGCCCAAAACAACTTGACCACGGGGGCGTTGGACGGGTCGTACTGGCTACCCCAGGTGGTCGGAGGATTCTTCTTCATCGTCTCGGCGGTCTTGACCATGGTGGAGGTGCAAGACAAGTGGTACATCCCGGCGCCGAATCTGCTGGGGTGGCATATCGGTGCTTGGAGCTTGGTGGGATCGTTGGGTTTGACGGTTACGGGGGCGCTGGGGTTTGCGCAAGATGCTGGGCCGCAGTATGGGTATGCGGTGGGGATGGCTACTTTTGTGGCTAGTTGGGCTTTTTTGGTGAGTTAAACTGCCCCGGTTCTGATGGAGTGTGTGGATTGGGGACACGAGATGAGGAGACACTCGCTTTTTGCCGGCGAGTCGTTGAAGGAAATGCGAATGCTAATTGTTGTTGATAATTTAGATCGCTTCAGTGATTCTGCTGTTCGAAGCTTTGAACAAGTATCCCCTTACCGTCGGTACTGCGCCTCCTTCACGCGAGCCTCATATCCGCCCGGATGCAAAGCAGCAGACTGGGGCTTAGGGGGATGGAGTGGGATAGACCACTTGGCTGTACAATGTTGGTCCAGGCTCTTGGGAGGTTTCGTTAGACGGAGTATTAGAGGTTTAGAGAAAAATTTTGAAATACATGATCTCGAAGTCGTCGTGGGCCATCGTGGGATTGATTCTGACAGAAGATTGTTCATCGCACATATGATACCATTTTTGAGACAGCGACGATGACATTACTAGAGACAGCGTCCTTAGAAAATTCCATCCTAGACGCTCAACGGCGAGCAGGAGTGGTTCATCAATTCGTGACTGTTCACAATGTGAAGGATGTGGTTGTTCTCTGAAGGACGAGTCTCCATGTAAACTAGAATAGTAGTTGATGTAGAGGACCACATTTAATTTTCATCTTGACAACACACGCCAATCTCCGCCAACTCTTTCCAGTGAAAGACGCACACATCAACAATACAAAAAGTGGCAATACAGGAGTCTAGATGGGATCACAAATCTCCCTCCGCCAGAAACAGATACTCTTGCTTACACATTGCAGAACAAAAGTCCGTTTGACACACTCACCGCCGTCTACCCAACCCAACGATACTCCCCTAAACAAAGGGCAATCCGCTCCATTATCCCAAGAGGGCAGAAATGATATTCAACAAGCTGCCCAGGGGGGGAAAACCCAACGGCTCTCCGATATCGCAGGTTCTCTAACCGCCACTGTCATGTACATGAAGCCGCCTTAAGGCCGTTTGATAGACCTTGAATCTCCCCTTCCAACTCAGGACGAAGAAAACGCGGGGAAGCTTGTCCTTGCTAAGTGTTTCGAATATTCATGATAGTATGCCTGTTGGGATCGCATTGAGGGTGAGAGTCGAGAGGTGATGGGTCACGTAGCGTTTCTTTAGTGTCTGACCTTGACGCGGGAGATATGCCGTTCAGATGTGAGATGTCGAATAGACTGGAATAAACTTTTCAAAATTCGTCACAGCACTTGTGACTATCAGAGTGACCCAATGAGTTGTCAATAAACTAAATAAATGTTCCAGATTTCGCAAAGTCTATTTGAACCTTGAAACTTTGAGGTCTGGAAACATGGAGCCTGAGACGTGTTTGTCGAGCACTTTATCTGAAACAAAGCAGTGTCTGATGAGTTAATTCAGCATCAAAACCAAGATAAACAATATCAATCAGATAAACAAACCGTTGCAGAAGTTGTTGTCCATGTGTTTCCATAGAAAACGTAGCCCCTCTGATATATTCTATCGCCCTCTTTCTTGCGACCTTCACAGTGAGGTTTGGAAGACGTTCATCATCTGGGGCATCACGTCCTTTGCGACTCCATTCATACGTCCATGGGCACAGTTCTCTTACCTCTCGCCTCACCTTCGCCAACGGTCTTGAGTAGTGCTCATGTCAGTATGCATACTCGCTCAAACGTCCCCAACCCGTTGACCTCAAAAGGGGCTCCGCGAGTCCGCGTACAGCCAGACATGGAGCGTTGTAGGGTAGCAACCCCCGGGAAATTTATGTTGCCCTCTGCACGACACCCCTGAAATGTTTTGCTCGGCTCTGCAGGTACAGCCCACAGGCGACAGGAGGACCCATCATAGAAGCTTCAACCTGCATTAGCAGTGCCGGACTAACGCATGCAATGCGCTGCAGTTGCAGTGATGCACGCTGACGCCGCGACTGATGGAGGATTTTTGGATGATCGCTGGAGTGACGGGGTTGATGATCATTCACCCATGATGTGATGGGGTTTTGGGGGTTTGTTGATTGAGAACATGGAGTCTTGTAACCTGTCAGAAATACATGTGCAACTTGACACCAACGGTTCGAGACTTCTCGGGAGCCGACAGACAGACAGCCCTGTGTCAACTTGTCAAGAGAACCAGCGAGGCGTGCCAGGGCCCAGGGGTCATGAAGAGTTCGAGAACGATTGGCCAATGCACTTTTCCTCACTCTTCAGATATTCAGATTGCTGAAAAGGAGCACAGAGTTCATCCCATCAGCCCAGCCCAGTCCAGGTTCGCCAGGCAGGCCAGGCAGGCCAGCCCAGAGTTCAGACGCAACACATCGCACCGTGGGAAATGCAAAGGGCTTCGAGGCGAACCGGGACGCATCCTGTTACACCGAGGAGGATGAGGAACCTTGGGAATGATTGTAAACCTCAAAAGGTAAGGTATGCGGCGTTCTCCTTGGGAACCTTCGTTAATCTCCCGCGGATGCCGCAACGGCACAGCCAAGTTTGTAGGGACATTCGCTAAAGGTGAGGTTGTTGGCTGTGTCGCACATGCAACCCAACACACGCAAAAGAAATAATATTTCCTTCGTTTTTTCTCCAACTGTGACGACCGTGATTTGCTGGTCCTTTCTCATTTTGGCCCGTGATGGTTCACGTTTGTTGCTTTTTTTGGTGGATGTTGGGCGCAGTTGGCCGCTGCAGTGACGCGGGGTTAGTTCTCTCTACAGGTGCTATCAAAACCAACCCATAGGCTGGACCTTGGTTCAGGAATGTTGGTGATAAGGTTGAAAGTTGACGATCAGATGTGATTGTCTGTCGAATCTATCTGTGAGGACGGGATCATCATATCGCAGACACGGCATGTTTCTGCGAGTGGGTGTAGGAATGTAACCCCAGACGGTTTTTGTGTAACGACAACCGACATCTTCAACATCTGTCAAAATAAATGTCTCAACTGCTCGGCGGTCGTCTTTCGGATGATAGGTAATTGTTTGGCGGATGTTCGCGCGGGCTGAGACTCGGACGCGGGCGTGGCGTACCGGTACTGTCCTTTTCCAGTGCCATTGGCCATTGCACAAATCTGCCCTCCGCGTACCTGCAAAGGTCAGCACAAAGTTGTCGTCGCCGCCGCCGTCATCGAGGGTTTCATCCGTGATGCTCTGCCGTGATGAGGAAGCTAGGGGCTCAAAGTGATGGTTCCCCACTGCTAGAACTTGTGATCGGCGGTCGCCCCATCACAGAAAAGAGATTTGGCTGGCGCAATGGCAGCATCTTATTGGTCAATCGACTTTTTGCGCAGCCGTCGCTAGCCCGGAACCAGAAGGGTTTAGTGCTCAGAGATCCTTTGGGAGCATCAGTAGAGCAGAGCCATTTCTGGATGGCGAGCTTCAGCCTGGGATAGCTTGGCGAGCCTCAGTTCCGGTGATGGTAGGCCAGGCCCTTCAGCCAATAAACTCGTCACACGAGCACTTGTGTCCTTTCACTGGTGCAGGGTGCGAGGTCGCATCTCCGATGTGATGGAGACGGCCGAGGCGTGGTGACGATGGGCAAGATGATGCGTCAATATGTGTCAATATCATCTCTTGAAGCGAGAACGGGACGGATTCCAGAAACACCGAGGTTATCCTGAAGGACACCTTGGACTTTCGATGAAACGACAACCCATCTTGGCGCCCCGCGTGATATTCCACGACGGCTTGTGATATTGTTTCCCGTGGGTTTACATCGAACACGCCATGTGTATCATCAGCACAGACGGGTTCGTCGTGATGTTACGGAGCCGCTTCCGTTCAGAGGGTTTTTAGGCTATCGGTTCCTGGCAAGGGCTGGGCTGCTTCCAGAGCTGGGCCTCCCGGCGTCCATTTCCCTGGCGTTTCCATGGCTTCCACTGGCCAGACGAGGCCGAAGCCAGGAACCAACGCCTTGGGAAGCTCCCTTTACTTCCAGCTGTCATGGTGGCCCCTGTCAGTGATTTAATGACCTCTTGCGCAAGCACTGTAGCATACTGTCTCACCTGTGCAGTATCAGGGGCAATGGACTGAAGATATTGAAGTGCCAAACAGAGTTGATGAAGAATCAGAAACCACGAGGAATTGAGACAGAAAGAATTCTTCCATCAAGGTTACAGACGTTGAGATTAGGTGTGCAACCGCCAAATTTAGCGAGCCGGCCTTTCTACTGTTTATATGAACCGCGATGGTCCGTGAGCTGCTGCCCAGGGAACGGGGGGAGGCGGAGAGGGAGAGGGGAACCCCAAAAATTGTGTGGTACACTGCACAGGGGCACCTCCTGCAACTTTTTTTTCTCACCTCGACGGGACCTTCACCTTCCCATCCACCTGTCATCGGATGTCGGTCGCGCTTGTGTCCTCGGTTGAGACCTCTTTCGGCGCACATGCCCTCATGGGAAGCCGTGATGATGGCCAATTTCTGGCCTTCTCGCGCGCCTGGCGCTTCCCTCCGCCAGCGAGATTGACCTCATTGAGGTGAAGTGCCTGGCTGGGGGGTCCGGTGGCCACGGGGCAACCACGATCTCTCTGGAGGTTAGCGCACCACAGAGTGCACCTCCTGGGTCTCCCCCCTCCTACACCACAAGAGAAATCATGGCACCCTTGATATGATCTTTCCTCGTACTGTCGGGTACTGTACAAGCAGTTCGGTACCTCACCCTCCCACTCTCCCACCTTGCCCTTCAAGCCTCTAGGCTCGATTAGGGTAGAAAGTACTTAACCAGCCCATCCAGTGCTTCCACTCACTCTGACCAGGGCCTTGCCTCCAAAGAGACGACGAGTGGAAAGTGGTTCTTGCTCGGTTTCTCCTGGGGACCTTGTCACAGTCTCGTTAAGTACCTTGTATCGATTCAGTTTTTGTTCTTTGCGACCGGGTGCGCATTGTTCTTTTCGCCCTTCGAGGTCGCAGCCGAGTTGTGCTCCTCTGGTTTCATTCTCCATCCCGTCGTCCATCTCGACCGGACTCTGGACTCTCACACGCCGACGTTGAAGTGGACTAGACGTTGCGCCTTGTCTGTGTTCCGACTACTGCCCGTTACATCCCGTCGTCCCTCCTTGTGTTCGGGTAGTGCTGTGTCGGTGCGCATCTGTCAAAGGCTTCACACATTGCGCTTTGCCTCACAGCCTAGAGGTAGTCTTGTCAGACCTTCGGTTCCCGTACATTCGCTTCTTAGGTTGCCTGGGCTGTGTCTTGGTCATCGACCTGTCTCGGTCTTGCTGCCGAATCGCCACTCCTTTACGCCATAGACGCTTGGCCTTGAAACGGTGCTGGATTTTCAATTTTTCATCAAGGACTACTTTGGAAAACACCAAGTCGGCTTCGCTCGCTTTCTCGTTGAAGAAAGTCCTGTTTTTGCTCCGATCTGCGTCCGGTATGTACCCGTCACTCCACGTCTCGATGCCCGTTCTCTCCGCTTCTACCGGGCAGTTACGAGCTTCCACTACTTGGACTACTTAAATGTTGTGAACCACGAGGCTCCGAAGCCCCTCTTTCTGTGCACCATATCGAGGGGTCAAGAACATCTAGAATCTCCATGTTATCATATTACCAGCAGTACCTTCCCTTAGTACCCCGTGAAACGCTGACCAAAGGAAAGACTCTAGGCAGGACCGACTGGACACTGGATACTGGCTACAGCTTCCTCACCTCGACCGAAATTCGGGTTGTTTCACCTTCATTCTTGACTTCAAGTTGTCCTTGTTCAGCTGAGCAAACAAGTGCACTCCTTCCTCGAGTTTGGACGATTGCCATTTCCCCCCGATAGCGGATCACCTTGACGTCCCCGCCATCAACTCCATTCGTTCTTGCCAGTCGCCCCAGGTGGAAGTCGAAAACGACCCGCTCACTTATCTCATCTCATTTACACACCGATTTGCGGGCTCCACTCGTTCAAAGAAGCCCGGAAAGTGCAAACGATTCGGACGGCGGAAACAGAGGAAGTCGATACCCACGAGACTGGGTTTTCCTGTGGGTGCCAAATATAATCCACGTTCTACCCTTGACTACTCCAGAAATCCCCGATTTCCAAATTACCCACCCACCAGACCAAGAGTCTCGACCCAGGGGCAGTTCAGCCAGTCATAACAGTCTTCAGTCACCCTCGTCATTAACTGCTCAGCACTGACTGCCGTGCTCTTCTGTCGATCTGGTCGATCTACACGATTGGATTACCTTTCTTGGTCCTTCAGAGATCAAATATATACCTTCTGCTCGGATTATTCGGGCTTTGTAAGTCAACTCTCTTCAAGGTCCGAGATCTTTTTTTTCCACCGGACCCTCGTTGCTTGGAGGCACTTGCGTTCTTGTCCCCGAGTCAGAGACATGTTGCTTGGTTACAAGTTTCTTTCTCGACTGGCATCATACAATATGTAGCCGCAAGAGGGTGTCTTCTCAAGAAAATTCAAGTTTCCAAACTAACAAATCAGCCACAGACCACACCGGAAATTTTCACGTGAAGACGTTCAGTGGGCAGATTTTGAGCCCCCTTTCTCCTTGAAACTGCAACGGTAGTTCGTATCTTTGACAGAGACGACATCTCGCCTCGCCTTGTGTGGGGGTATCTGTTTTTCCAGGTATGATTTTTCGCGAAGCCCGGTCATTAATCCTTCATGCACCCCCTGGCAACGTGACATAGACCGGAGCAGCCACCCTGATCGAGAGCTGCTGACCCGTGAAGCGTCTCTCTAGAGCTGGCCCTTTCACATTCATTGGATTCCGTTTTTGTCTCCACGAGGCAACAAACACTCTGGACAATCATTATCGCGGGACCTGAAAGACGACAAACGACTCTGCCGACGACGACTGCAAGTAGACGGTGGGATGGCGATGCTCTGAGTTCTGGTTGTTGCTTGCACGAGACTGCAGCTCTTCAACACTGAGGATATTACAAGCAGTTCACCATGGGCGCCTGGGAAACTGAGGATGAGGGGACCGACCCGGTGGTGTCGTTGCCGATCCGCAACCCTTCGATACGCAACCGTTCTCGAAATCAATCCCGAGCTTCGCGCAAATCCAGACGGTCCACCACACCAACGAATAGGTCGGGGAGCTCCTCCCCGCCACCTTTGCCCGTCGATTGGAGCGACAAGGGATCCAAAAGAGCATCCAAAAATATTAGCATAGACGACAACATCGGCATTCTTGACCCACTTGACCCACGAAGATTTACCCCTACGCTTCACGCCAGTCTAGTCTCGGAGATATTGTCTTTGAGACGTGATCAGGAGGAGAATCTTAAAATCATCGAGGGCCTGGAGACGTCGCTGCAAACAACCCGAGAAGAGTCCGAGTCCTTGCAAACGACGCTTTTGAATACTACCAAGGAAAGCCGGTCATTGAAACGCCAACTAGCACTTTTGGAAGGCGGGACCTCTTCTGCATTAGATCAACTGGCCAAAGAGCGCGATGAGGCTGTGGAATCTGCGAACGACACCAAGAAGAGGCTAGAGACCACCCAGAAGAAACTGCGAAACCAGGAGGAGGATATCGAGCGTGTCCATCAGCAATGGACAAAAGAAAAGGATGGGTGGGAGGAGGAGAAGCGGAAGCTTGAGGTCCGTATTCACGTCGCGGAAAGCCGCCTGAAGGTGGTCCTTGATGAGGTGACTGCGTTCCAAGCTGCGCAGACAACCGCTAGCCTTGATCGCCCTAAGAGTGCGGCGGGCAGCGAAACCGGACAAGAAAACGATGGCGCAAGCGTTCGAACTCTCAGCTTGACCAACAGCATCCGGTTCTCTACTGTCAGCGCAATGATGAAGCCGAATGGCAATACCTTGGCAGACGAGCTTGGTTTCGATGGAGACTTCGAGGATGAAAGCGACTACGGAGGCCGTCAGAGTGTCTTGTCTAACCGTGGGACACATGCGGACCACGAGCCGTGACAGTGCGTTCGTGCGGTTTTCAAGCCGTGAGAGCGCCCACATGCGAAATGGAAGCCGCGATACCCTTTTCTCCATCAAGGACACACCGACGACACCAAAGCACCGAAAGCCTTCTCAGATCTGCTAGCATTAATCGTGGAAAAGCTGTCTCTGAACCAGTCCACCCTCGATAGACTGGAAGGCGCCGTGATCAAGGAGGATGAGGAGTTGCAGCCGCAAACACCGAAGCCAACTTACGTCGATACTGGAATCCAATACTCGCCGCCTCCTTCTCCCAAGATTGCACAAATCGAACCTTCGACTCCTCAACCGGCCCTAACCCTTTCTCACCAACTATACGAGAGGCCATCTGATGTTGATAGCCCACCTCGTACCGACACTGAATCTGAGCCAAACCGAAGAAGAAAGAGAGTTCACCTTGGGGGTCCGTTGTCAATCAAGCCACCCAAACACACAAAACTTGATGGTGAACGGAACGACGCAAACCATGGCAGAGCCGCTTAGCCCGCCTCGAACACCCAAGTTGCCAGTCCAGGAATCACTGCCCACACCCCAAGCGACGCCATCTACTATGGTAACTTCCTCCACGCAAACCGATATTCCATCTCTTCAGCTGCAGCCACCCGGTGTTGAGTCTCCCTCATACACTATCCCCAGTATCAGCATTATCCCTCCCTCAAGCCGACCTGCGTCACCATGCGAGCCACTCCTGCCGCCCTTATCTAAGGACTTCGGCTGTCAGGTCTCCATGCCTGCTCGTGTGTCTATGCAGTCGACTGCAGTGCAAACGGATGAGATTCGGGTTGACTTGCGGCTGGCTAAGCTCCCCGCCCACTTGCATCCCTCCGCCCTCATCTCTAGACCTGTTTCACCAGCCGTTTCGTCCGTTGATCACCACACCGAGGAACCTAGACAGTTCACACCAGTACCAGGAAACCTGCCACCTCGGAACCCAAGGCGACTGACCAACAAGCCCAGTGTGTCCGAGATCCAATCCTCGCCGCCTATCGCAGCATCCCCGGTTTTGGAAGATATGCATGACACCTATCCTGGGAACAATGATGATGGGCCGCTGTCTCATTATGACGCTCCTATGCGAAGGACCGAAACGGATTAGCAGCTTGTTTGCCGGTTTCAATGGACATAGCTCGGACGAGGAAGATTTCATGAATCCGGCGGATCAGAGCGATTCGGAATAATTGCACAGCTTTATCTGCTCCAAAGCCCATGACCAATTCTAGCTTTGGCAAGCGTAGCTCTGGAAGCACTGCAACAAATGAGCTCACCAGAGCAGACCTTCTCCCAAAGGACCGCTGGAGTACGTAACACTCTTCGCGGACTTGAAGAGGAGGAGAATGACACTCCAGATTGTCTTGACTCTGTCAGCATTTTCCATCAGCGCGATAGCCGCGATTTGAGCCTGGGTTCGAACTGCTTCCAGGCGCTCAGGACGATCAACCGCTTCCAAGGCAAATGGCATGCGCAGGGCTGCTCTGATACAGAAGCGGCATCGTATCCCACCGTGACTCCTTGGCAAGAACACCCCAAGCTTTACTACGGGACGCTGCGGAACCGCCATTTCCCTATTCCAAAAACGTGCTAGTTTCGAGGAAGCCTGTTAATACCAGTAGCCCGAGCGAGGGCCGCGGCGTAAACTCCTATGAGAAGTAACGAGGGGGGAATTCACAGGCGAGGTTCAAGTCGTGGTCCTTATCGGGCAAACAGCATCCGAAAAGCCCGTCCGCCATCGGCAATCTCGCGTAGAGAAGCCAGCGGCGCACAAGCCGGTCTCCTCCACCCTTCATGCCCCCAACTCAAGCACCTGACAGCCCTGATTTACCTCCTCTGCCGCGCAACTCTATCAGCAACCCCAAGAAGACAGATCGGTCGCAACGGTCGACAACGATGGCGAACATAGACGATCTGCCAGGTCGGCCTGCGAGTACAAGCTCGAATCAGTCGACGAGTGTGGTTGATGCTATTGCCAAGACGATGGTTGGAGAATGGATGTTCAAATATGTCAGAAGACGGAAGTCGTTTGGCATGACGGACAGGAATGGCGATGACAGCAGCAACGACCGTCACAAGCGATGGGTCTGGATAGCCCCCTATGAGCGCGCGATCCTCTGGAGTAGCAAACAAC
>NW_026944396.1:0-22452 GCF_033439725.1 Neurospora tetraspora
ACCTGTCCCTTCAAAGTTCTCGTCACGGCAATATCAGTTTTCCAATCCTCACCAAATTCCGACTGTTGATGATAGGAACCAGAAAACTACACTACCTCTAGGTAGAGGTACATGTAGGTACCTGAGCGAGCTGAGGTACCTGAGGACCATTTGACCATTAGGCACGAACCCGGAGATGACTGTTGCCTGTCTAGAAGGGGGCCATTTTGCCGATTTCCCATGAGGAAGGTTACCAGGGGCAGGTTACCAGGGGCAGGTGACATTGATCAGAGTGTAGGATTTTGTGACTGCAATCTTCAAAAGTCGGGCTCGACCAAGGTTGACAAAGCGCTTTTCAGGAACCAACAACCCTTTGCGGGCCGACAAGCCTTGTTGGTTTTTGATGCTACCTTGCGTAGTACCTATGGGATGTCTTCCATGTTACCCACTCGTGCCACTATGCTAGTATAAGTAGCCCACCTTCCTGTTTGATCCAAATCCCTATTGAAAAAAATGTTCCTGCTTCTGCTGTTACAGTCAACCTGAACTGATGTGATGTCGTGCCCGGGTCCCTGGATCCAAACCTAGTGTACGTGTAGGATAGATAGCGTTGCGACCCGAAGCGCCTCGGGACCAACTGTATCGGTCAGTCTTTTGGGATGGCCATGCCCCCTTTAAAACCAAAGTGTCGCCATGTTGACTGACTCCCAACCTCAAGACATTCCTCCACTAAACATCCCAATTACCAGACCTCAGAGCCACTTGGCTGTTCCTCATCATGCCCGTCAAGTTTGCCATCAGCTCTGGCGCTCTGTCACTGGCGCTACTGCTCTTTGGTCATGGCCACCTCGCCAAGGCAACAACTGACATTTCTTATATTTACTTTGACAATACACAATATCTTGCCGCCGCGTACAATGTCGTCCAGATGTCGTGGTCCACATTACAAGCCGCCTTTGCAAGCCCCAACCGCTCGGACATTGCCAGTTTCACCCGGTCTGGACTGGACAAAGCCGTACCCCGGGAGTCCCCTATCAGGCTTCACTGCCCATTTGCGGATAGCGGACGAGGTGCGTTTCCCGCCCGCTGTGACGGACGAGAATGTCACAACCAACGTGGCAGCTCTCAATTTCGGCATTCCACCTTCCATGAGGAAGGAAAATGGCCTCCCCAAGAGCATGCATTCCTCGTGGTATGTCTGTCAACACTATTACATCAGCACGCTGCCTGACCCAACATCGGATATTGCGCACGACTGTTCCTTTCTGCCCAGCCAATGTCAGAAAGACTTGAAAGCCAGCTTGACTCAGAACTGGGGAGCATTCAAGAGCGATCCCGAGAGCGGTACCATGTGCAGCGGATGGGCCCTTGACACCATCACGGAAAGCTGCCAAACCACGCTGGGAAGGGTTACAGCAGATGTTCTGGGTAAGTGCAATCTTCAAATACGAGTGGGCATGAATTGAGGGTGACGTCTAATTCTTCACAGGTTGCGAGGCGTCCGATCTCGACGATGATGATGCAGCCAGAAGTTTCGCGGTGGATGAAGTCGGACGTTTATCGTGGATGGTTGGCACCAATTTCAACGACCCAAACAACCAGACATCGTATTATGCTGCATCCAACAGAACCTACATTGTTGCTACTGTGTTTGGGTACAATTCTGGGTATGCTGGTTCGGTCCAGCCAGTGGTAGAGCTTGCTTGTCTTCGACCCCAGTGGGGGACGACCCAGGCCACTTCTTCTTCTTCTTCTTCTTCTTTCTTCTTCTTCTTCTCTTCTTCTTCTTCTTCTCTTCTTCTTCTTCTTCTTTTCTTCTTCTTCTCTTTCTTCTTTCTTCTTCTTCTTCTTTCTTTCTTCTTCTTCTCTCTTCTTTCTTCTCTTCTTCTTCTTTCTCTTCTTCCTTCTTTTCTTCTCTTCTTCGTCTTCTTCTTCTTCTTCTTCTTCTCTTTCTTCTCTTCTTCGTCTTCTTCTTCTTCTTTTCTTCTTTCTTCTTTCTTCTTCTTTCTTCTCTCTTCTTCTTTTCTTCTTCTCTTCTTTCTTCTTCTTCTTCTTTCTTCTTCTTCTTCTCTTTCTTCTTCTTCTTCTTCTTCTTCTCTTCTTTTTTACCTCGACACCGTCGGACCCATCTTCAATGACCTCACGACCTCTTCCTCCTCCGCCATCTCTGGTCTAGTACGGCTGCGTCTTCAGCTGCTCGACATCATCGTCGTCACTGATCACTGACTCAAGCAAAATAACTACTTCCACTGCATTGCCCTCCTCCACTATGCACTGCACAGGTATGTTATTACTGGCCACAGGCAGCACCTCACAGCGAGAAATCCATGCTAACTTTCTTTTTCCCCCACAAGGTGGTACCACGGCTGATGAGGTCTCGGGCAAATCTCATAGGACTTTGTTCCTACAGCTGTGATTACGACCACTGCCTCGATTCTGCCTGTATTTGCACCCGTTCCGCGCGGTAGCAGTTGCGGCACCAACCCAACTGGAGACAACCAGAGCCCTACCAACTCGGACTATGCATATTATGTTGATATGTGTGAGTTCATTTGCAGTCGGGTTTACTGTCCCGAAGGAGCGTGTAAGTATTGCTGAGCTAGGCTGGTATTGCCAAGGACTGGAGGGGAACCTATCCCGAGAAAATCGGGCATGTACATGTATCATGGCAACTTAGAAGAAGTATCGGGACATGGATGGCCGGGCGTTGTTCGGTGCGCCTAGGGGTAAGATAGAGGTAGCTGTAGAGTAGCGAGGTGGTTGGAATAGCGACTTCGGAAGCGCGATGTACGCATCAATGGGACTTCCACGTGCATGTTAAAACCTGAACAGGAGCAGCCTGCCAGACGGGACAGGGTTGTGCTGTTAGGTGTACCTCCGGAACACCTACGCCGGATCGACGCAGGGATTGCAAGCGGCTAGGTACATACACTACTGTGTGAGGTATGTACAGGTAGGATCGGGTAGACAATAAAGATACCTACAGGGGCAGAAGTACCGACACAGGTACTACCTACCTATAACAGATAAGTTGGGAGGATGGGTGAGCGATGGTCGTAAGAATAAACCGAACATAAGGTACCTACCTTACCACGGCCAGTACATCACACCATGGGTGTATATATTCTGCGGTCTTTCCCAACCACAATGAGCGACATTGAATTGTCCGTGTTCGGTTTTTCTTACCATCGTTCGGCGAGCCAGTTTCTATTAAACTTCTCCCGTCGGGCTGCCCCCTTCCTTCCTCACACCAAACACATCAATGTCCATTTTCTTGAGATACACCGGGAAGTCTGCCCCACGAAAGGCCTTCTCCGGCTTATTTTCGCGCCAAATGTCACTATTTGACCGCTATGACAGATGGAAAAGCGGCGAGTCGCCATCCGTCAACAAACCTTACCCCGACGACCATGAGTCTCGCGCTGCAATACGCGGGGAGCGTCTTCCCAGTTGCTTCACACGCGGGCTCGACCTTTGCACCATCCATGGCATACGACACAACGATGCATTTGCCAGGTCTGAAGCAGTTGTGAAGCTTTGCGAGACCTCTGCGGACAAACGCTATGCTAGGGCACGCAATGCCCGGCTTATCATGAGCAACGAGGTCCCGGATATGGCGACGGATGATGTCAAGCCCTACTGTTTCTGGCACCCCGACACTGCCAGAGAAGAGACATACCGACGTTTGGCAAAGCGCTATCCCGACATGGCATATACCGTTGGTCGGGCATGCGCTGTGGCGGGATATGACGGATTGTATCATGAACTTGACATCCTTCCGATGTCTCTATCGCTGAAGAGGCTAGAGATAACTCGGCGGCAAAAGCGGGATCCAAGGCCATCTTTGAGCACATCATGAAACAACCAGTTTGCTACGCCGTTTTGGACGATTACACCAGGTCTGTCCACCACAAAAACCCACGGTCACCGGCCTTTATGAACGGAGATACCGCCGTCCGATCAACACTGAATGGGACAGTCGCCCCGGAGGACATGGATGATGATAGCGGGCTTGTCCCGGATGTCGGCTCTTTCGACATCGACGAGGACGGCCACGTTGCCGAGGCCTCGACACACGCATCGTCCTTCCCGTCACAAGGAACGCTGCCTGCAGAACACGTCGGACTGCTTTATACGCCTCTGCCCTTGCATCTGCCCACCATCATCAAAGATCCGTTGATCGTTATGGCGGCTTATGAAGGGAACCTGGACCGCTATCTTCGCTTGCGTCGGCCCCATATGGTCGAGCAAGAGCATGGAGCCGTCCTTCGCGGCATATACCACAACACTACCTTCGCCAAGTGGTGGTCGCTTCAGGCACGGGAGGAGTGGGATTTTGATATCCGAGCGGCCACTCTCGCACGCTTCATCATGGTCAATGACTTGTCGCACATCACCGAAACAGATCCACATCCAGAAAAGGAGTTTCACGAGATACCTGGAATGATATGGTGGCCCCTTATTCCTGCCGAGGAAACGCTGGCAGTCCTCGCCAAACGTCGTCCGGATATGCACCTTCAAGTAGCCATGGCCTGCATTGCCGGCAACTACAAGGAGTTGTGGGACAAGTTGGCACCCAAGCCGTCCAGACAGCTGTATGAACAGGCTTCGCTATGCCACGATGCTAGCGTTCGCAACCACTTTGTCGACTATCTCGAGCGTCGTGCTTCTGAGCTTGGATTGGACGTCAAGGCCCTTAAGGAGGTGTACGGACTTCCTGCTCACGACTGGTGCTGGAATGCGGCGAGACTCGACAAGGAGCCCACTAGCTGCTGGTTGCCCAGTGAGATTAGCATACCGGGGCAAAGCGGCCATACTGACACGGACAATGTCTACGGAACTCCCGACCAGACCAATTTGGCTGAGTGGGATTCCAACTGGGAACTCCATATATGTTCATCAGAGGAGCTGAGGGCCAAAATACCGGCTTCGGAGTCTGGCATTTGGCTGTACAGTAAAAACCCCCATTCCGACTGGGCAAAAATGTTTCCAAACGAGTAACACCCCCTGTAATTGCAGCAATATCACGGACCCCTTTTAGGAGAATAGTGAATACCAATATGATCATATACCTACTTTTCAAGTTTTGGGCTTCTTTTGTGCTTGTAGTCTTCAATTACAGGGAAGTGTCGTAGTCAGTTTCGGTGCCCAACACGGGAGAGAACATCCAGCAAGTGTAACATTGAAAATACCCCATAATCTTCATGACCGTCTTTCCCCGAAGTTCCCCCCCGCAATTAGTTAGGTTCAGGTACCTCACCCGGCTGCGGCTTCCGGTCGTAAACAGTACGCCCCTTAAAGTAGGCGTGGATGTTAGGATTGTTCAGCTCCTTGCGAAGATGCTTGGCGTAGACCGCAGTCTCCTCGGGGGTCCACCCCATGACAACATTGAAGATGTAGTTGAGGTATCCTAACAACGAGTTACCTCTAGCATAAGCTTATCCAATCTCTCAGCAACGCCTTCAATATGAATTTATCTGTAGAGGTAGCTTCGGTTAATCCGTGGACTTACCTTTAAGATCGATCTCCATCCCTACAAACCTTCCACCAGAGGCCCTTTTCGGCCAGCTCCTTATCCTTGTGCCAAATACCCACGGGGATGTAGAACTCCTTGACTGTGATATTGACAAATCCTGCCTTTTCCATGCCTTTTTGTTGCAGATCGGGTGGTGATGATGACTGATGAAACACGAGCTCAAGAGACGTCGTCCATGGCAAACAATGATGGGGATAAAACGCCCAGGGAACTGACTCCCCAGTCTCCACAGCGGCTAGACCCCATTCGTCTGATGTGCTTTCCATGTGCATTAGCGTCCCTGGGCGCGCCCTTTCGCTGTGGAACGATCGTACACGCTAAACCAGAACAGGTAATTTCAAGAGCACCCTGACTCCTCTTTCCCGGGGCTGGACCGGGAGCGCTAACAATTATCTACCGACGCCGAGAAGTTCGACAGCACAGGGCATAAACTCACCCAGCTGAACTTGTATGAGGCAAACATCTTTCTTTCATAACCAACCGGCCTGGGGTCAAAGTGATAACCACTCGCGCGCCCTTTATCGTATTCACTTTCTCACACTTTGACACCCAAAGACAGCAAGCAGACAAGTGAAAACCGCAGCCATGAAGATCACACAGGTATGTCCCTCCCTCCCCTCCCCTCACTATCCCCGCGCCTCTCTCTCCGTTACCCTCATGCCCACCCTCAAAAGTCAAAACACCAGGCACTCTTTATCCTCTCTTCCATTTCCGTCCGCACCCTCTATCCACACTCCACGCCACCAACACAACTCTCATCACCACGGCACCAGTGCTAACACCTCTTCTTGCCCTCAGCTCTACGTCTACCCCATAAAAGCCCTCCGCCCCATCCCCCTCCAACACGCCCAACTCACCCCCCAAGGCATCAAATATGACCGCACCTTCATGCTCTACCACGTCAAAACCAAAGCCGACGGCAGCTCCATGTCCACCGAGTTGAAGAAGATGCAACTCTCTTCCTACCCGCAATGCGCCCTCTTCGAACAGACCATCCTCTCGCGCGAAGACAGCCAGAAGGAGGTTCTCGTGAAATGGCACGCTCCGTCTCTGCCCACCGGGGGCAGTGAAGGTGGAGAGGAGCTGGAGCAGGAGCAGGCAGAGAGGGAAAAGCTAAAGAGGCTGGAAGCGGAGACGATTACCGTTGAGCTCGATCCGCCGCCGAGGATTGAGGAGCTGGAGAAGGTAGAGGTGGATTTGCATGGGAGCCCGACGACGTGCTACAAGGTCGGGGAGGAGTATGATCGGTGGTTTTCGGAGCGGTTTGGGTTTGAGGTTGTTTTTGTTTATCTTGGGGATGGGAAAAGGCAGATTTTGGGGACGAGTTTGCTACCGCCGACGACAGCATCGGGAGCGCACTCACACTCACACGCTAGCTCGCGGCGTCAGTCCGGAAAATTGACCCCCCAGCAGCAGCAGCAACAACATCCGCAGCAAAAGTCCGGAGGAGGAGGGGGATGGCTCTCCAGCCTAGCGAGTTTAACCTCCTGGTTCCCCACCGTCCCGATCTCCGTTCCTGGGTTCGTCGCCATCCAAGCAGAACGCGAAGAAGAGGAACAACAACCGAAGCCGTGGATTACGTTTACCGACGTGGCGCCTTTGCTGATCACCTCAGAATCTTCCCTCTCTAACGTCTCCGCCCGCCTCGCCCCTGAAACGACCGAATCCACCGAATCTACCGAATCCACACACCCTCAGGTCCCAATGTATAAAATGCGCCCTAACCTCGTCCTAGACGGTAAAGGGGAGGAAGCTTGGGCAGAGGATTACTGGGGTGAACTTGTCGTTACTTCTTCCGCGAAGTCTTCACCAGCAACAGAAGCGAACGGGACTACCACGAGGATCAAGAAAACGAAAACCAAACTCCACCTCACAGGCAACTGCGCCCGCTGCACCAGTCTAAACGTCGACTATGACACGGGCAAGACGGCCAAAGGGGAGATGGGGACTGTACTCAAGAAGCTGATGAAGGATCGGAGAGTAGATCCGGGGATGAAGTGGAGTCCTGTGTTTGGACGGTATGGGTTTGTGGGGGAGACGGCTGTTGATGAGGACGGGGAGGAGCAGGACATGGAGGAAGGGGAGGAGGAGCGAGAAGAGGACATGGAGCGGGAAGTGTGGATTAGTGTGGGCGATGAGGTGCAGGTGACGAAGAGGAATGAGGAGAGGACGGTTATGGATTGGCCGTTTTAGGTGCCTTCCTACGCGCGTGAAAGGGCTGAGGGGGCATGGGAATCATGAAGATGGGCTGAGGGAGGAGGCAGGAAGGGAGTAGATGAGGTGTCTTGTATACCACGGGTCCATTTCGGCCAGCTTTGAGCCTTGAATCATGATCGCGGATCGCTGCTTTCTATCCATAGCACTTCCCGTGCATCCCGAGCATCACCTCTAACAGTCAGCATTCCGCCCAATCCTTCACCCCAAACGCCATCCAAACCCACCTTTTATAACCCAAGACCCCTCAACAACGAATTCCCCTCCCTCGCCACCAATTCCGGATCGTCCTTCTGGATGAAATGCCCACAACCCTTCGCAATCTTGACCGGAACCACATTCTCGTCACTGTCACTGTCACTGTCAACCGTCGCTAGACGGGTCAACCCCTCGTTATACCGCTGCCAGGCTGGGTTCATGTACCCGTTGATGACAGCTTTGGGGATGGACATTGGGCCCTGTAAATGTGGAGGGGGGTGATGGTGTGAGAAGAACTGTTTGGCGGGTAGAAGGTGGTAGGTAGTTTGGACAATGGGAGGGGAAGGGGAATGGGAAGGAGAAGGAACAGACCTTTTCGTTATGCTCAGCAAAGACGTCCCAATCGTGACCGATGACTATCACCCTCAGTCTGGTGATTCGTTTCGTCGTCGTTCTGGTACTTTCCTTCTTCGCTTTATCCTGCTTCTTCCCATCATCCCCATCCCTCCCATCATCCTCACTCCCTTCACCCTCCCCAGGCAACCTAAGCTTCGGTCTATCAGCCCAAGGCAACAACCCCCTCAACCCCCTCCTATCCAACCTCTCAGGATTCCCCACCCTCGGATGAAACTTGTCCCTAAACATCCTCCTCGTCCATCTCAGCCCTTCCTCATCCACCCCCTCCTTCAAATCTTTTCCGGGATCAAACCCAGGCGCATCCGGATCGGGAAACACGGAGACAAAGTCTGAATTGGCCATCATTGAATCGAGGAAGAGGTACCCGACTACCCGCACATCAGGGTAGTAGCGAGCGTTGTAGAGCCGCGCGAGGGGGCAGCCTATGCTATTCGCTACTATCACCACGTCCAGCTCTTTCAGATCCCGCCGAGACAGGAATTGGCGAGAGACTAGGAGCAGCAACTGGTGGAAGTCGTCGACTACGTCCTCTGGTGTGTGGCCGTAGGGAGTGTCGTCTACGGCCGGATCGGGATCGGATGGGTCGGGGGAGGAGGCGCCTTGGCCGAAGCGGTCGTAGGCTAGGATGTTGGGGATTTCGGGTAGTATCCCATTTTCACATGTCTCTCCTACCGCCGCAGATGCGTTGTTGCCGTTACCGTTTTTAGACACAGTCCCGGTTCCTGCTTTGGGTCCAGTATTGGAGGGAGAAGATGACGAAGCATTGGACGAAGTAGAAGACCGTCGCTGCTTGTTGCGGATGCGAAGGAAGCGGGAGATGGCCTCGGACCAGGAGGAGCGAGGGAGGATGAGGCCGTTGAGGAAGACGAGGAGGGTTGATGAGGGTGGTAAAGCTGCGATGTCTGGGGAGTCTGCGAAGTCCGGGGAGGATGTCCCGGGGAAGAGGGCGGAGATGCGCAGAGTGGCTGAGGGTTTGTGGGGGAGGGTGAGGGAGATGTCTTGCAGTTTCATTGGGCGGTTATGACTGGGGGGGTGAAATGAAAAATACGACTTCGATCTGGTTTGTATTCAAGATATACTCTAATGATGCAAAAGATGTGTTCGAAATGAAATCGCAAAGTGGTGAGAAATCGGAGTGAAAAGCGAGTGTTGATGTGGTGTTAAAAGTCGATGACGCTGGACGGGGAAATGTGGGGCTTGGAGATCACGACTTACATTGGTGATGCTGGAAGTTCCGCGTTCCCCATTCCCCCGTTCCCGGAGTTCTTGGAAACGAACTGGTGGGACGGCCCGAGGACGGTAGAACGGGTACCTTGCATGTAATTTGTTAGACATCCTGTGAAACAGACATCATGGGTTTCATTCGAGGCACTGAACATCCATTCTTCCAGTCGGGGTTATTCGCTAGCGACACAAAAGGTGCCTGAGAATCGTCAAGAACCTCCAAATACCTATATACACCTCCAGCGACCTTCACTTAACCAAGACCCAGAGTTTCCAAGCAAGATAGTAGGCAAAATCCAAACGTTGAAAGTGAAGGGGTATTCTCAACACCATGGCCTCCCCAAGCCCACACAAGCATAAATCATAGCACATAAACACATCCAAACCCCCAAATCCCTCTACAACATACCTTAGGTATCCAACCCAACCTCCCTTAAGCATACCACCCACTCTCCGGATCCCCCAAACACTCCCCCACCGTCCCCGTCCTAAATCCCCTCGCTCTAACCGTCCCCACCATCTCATCCACCAACCTCTCCACCGTCCACCGATGAACATCATGACTCAACACAATCGCCGAGTCCGTCGCCGGATTGCTCCCCAGCTCACTATTAAACTTGTTCACGCTCACCTGAATCCCACTTTCACTATCATTCTCATAATCCTTGGTATCCAAATCGAAATTAACGACATGGTATCCCATCCCCTCGAGATCCTCCAGACATCCGTTCTCGCAAGTGGCGTAGGGCGGCCGGATATATTTCGGTTTGACGCGGACTACCCTCAGCAAGACGTCCTCGAGCTTGGTCACCTGCTCGACGCGCTGCGCTGTGCTGGCGGTCGTTAGGTCAAGATGGGACCAAGTGTGGCTGGCGATTTGGTGGCCTTCGCTTAGCATGCGACGGAGGATGCCTGGGTAAGGGGTGGATTCGTCGTCGATGGCGGAGACCCAGTTGGCGCCGTTGACGAAGAAGGTGGCGTGGATTGGGGGCGAGAAGGAGGCCAGTTTGTCGAGGAGTTGGGTGGTGTAGATGTAGGGGCCGTCGTCGAAGGTGAGGGCGACGATGCCGGGGGTTGTGCAGTGGTTGATTATGAGGCCGGTGGGCACTGCTCGGCGGAGGTATGGGGAGGAGCCCGAGGAGGACGAGGTGTCCTGGTTGGGGTAGTAGTCGTTGGGATAGTTGTTGTTTGGACCGTAGTTGTTTGGATACAAGTCCCGGGTGGGAAGCCTTTTACTGTTGATCGGTGTCAGATGTGATATTTGCATTTTCAGGGACGACGGTCTTACGATGGAGTTGGGATCGCACGTCCTAGGGCCACGAGAGCCCCGACGGGCAGAAAAGTTGACCAGCGCATTGTGGCTCTCGAGATGGATAATTTCTTGTCCGACGAGTAGTGTTTTAGTGAGGAAGACTGAGTCGGTACACTCAAAGATTGTAGCAGAACGTAGCAAAAGACAGCAGATAATGAAAGGACTCGTACCAGGAAAAGTAACCGGACTCTATTTCGAACGGGCACAGAGACCGACTGGACTTATATACAACTACGATACATCAACTACAGTCTTCTTGTAAGCAGGCAAACATATCCGCGGCGCCGCTCTCCCACTTCAAATTGCCAGAACAAGTAGTCCGAACGCCGAGACAAGCCTCACAAGTCAACTTCAGATGATCGTCCGGAATGATGCCCAAAGCGCCTCCTATAGCTGCTGATAGCGCCCTTTTTGTATTTCTTGGGTGTGCTTGGTGGGTGTGATTTGAACGTCAGAGTCTCATCCCTTGGGGGCCGTCTCAGACCGGTTGAGCATCCTTCTCAGCCTTGCAATTGGCAGTACGACCCCTCGCAACCACGGGACGCTGTGTAAACAGTGGATAATGGATTTGCATTGCAGCGCTCATCCTCCTAGCCTCGCATATACGGTCCAACGATATCTGACATGGTGGACCGGGAAGACACGCCAATGGTCGACGTGTTCGGGTCATATTGAAGAAGTTTGCAAAAGGTGCATTTGCTACACCGCCGCGACAGGTCAGACTACCATTGAGCAGTGAATAGGCAGGGGTTTGATAAGCAAATGCATAGCAATGTAAACAACGACAACGCTTTTTGCAGGGAATGTTAACGCCCGAACCTGTTGTGTTGCTGCATGGTTGCCGTGTCGTCGCCTTTTTTTGTGGTCGTCTGCTATCAGTGAAGAAAGCGGACTCTGTCCAACCATTTTGATACGCAATGGTTACTTGTGGCGTCTTTGGCGTCTGCCTCGTGGATAGAGTGCTGTAATAATAAAACCGTTTGCGTAACGCGACACGGGCGCCACCAGTCCTCAACCCCCTCTGGGTTTGCTTGGCTTTCAGAACCAGGTTCCTCCGTGCTGACCACCAGACCATCTCACTTGATGTCATAACCTCTGACTTTTAGATATGTGCCTGCAACTGCCAGGCTGAGGACAGCCCACGGAAGCTGGAGTTCAATGACGGACCACACCCACAGACAACCCACGGGTGGCGCTTGCTTCATGACGGCCAGGTATCCGTATGTGTTTGTGATGTGGATCAGGTAGCATCCCGAGGTCACGCTCATGATTAGGAAGATGACCTGTCGGAGATGGTTTTGGAAGCGGGCAGGTAGGCCGGGGAGGATGGTCGGGTTCGAAGAGTGAGCGTGGAGGGTGTAGATGAGGAAGCCGAAGACTGGGCAGGAAGACGTCAGTGGGTAATATTAACCCTAGGCTCGTATTGACATACCAAACAAGGCCTGGAATGCTCTCATCCAAACCTTGGGCCACACGATGCGATCGGCGGAATATTGGTTCTGGACAAGGACGTCCAAGGTGAAGTGCAGCATGGTCAGGCTCATGGTGTAGAGGGTGGTGTCGAGGAAGCGCTCGGCTCCGGGGGACAGTGGTTCGTTGTCATGGTCGTTAGGGTTCTCTGGCTTTATCGGAATCTTTTTGATCTTGGTTTTAGAGTACTTGTCGTTTTCCTCCTGTTTCTTTTGCGCTTGTGCGAAGAGCCCCCTTTCCTCGGCCAATTCTAGCAGGGTCTTTTCCTTGGGTCCGCTGCGGTCGGGCTGCTGGAACTTGATGTTGGACGGGGAATCGGCGCGTTTTCGGCCCATTGTGGTGTTTGTGTCTGGCGATACGAAGGACGAAGAAGAATTATTGCGGCTCTGGGGACAATGGCATGGAAGGAATGGAATGATGACGATGGAATCGAAGACGTGAGTTAGGGGAGCTTTCAGTGGGTCGGCCGCTAGCTCCCGCAATGGCCCCACTTGTCCCCGTACCCTAACCCCCTCAACTTGACACTTGACTTTTCTTCAAGATGCTATATCAACCACATATGTCAACTTCTCGGCCATCATCCACCGAGTTCTTGGCCATTTGTGTCTATTATCCGATTGTGTAGATCCTATATTGGTGTTGCAAGAAAGTAGGCAACCAAGTACGGTACCTTTTCTTGTGCAAGGCTCTGGAAATGTTCCTCTTCCTCCGGGGTTCTACAGCCTCAACACGACTCGGTTGCCCGCATCCGAAGAGGCTACAGGTGATAAGAGTGGTGCTTGCACTATCGAGAACTCCTCACTGGTAGAGGCTCCTCTTGGACTCCCTTGCATGTTGTTGTACAAGAGGTGCCCAGTTGAACATGGAACCTTGTGACCCTCGTGCGAGACATTCCCTCCCTCCTTGTCTTCCATCCCACCACACCTCCCGTCGGCCCTTGCCGTTCCGCCGCTGATAGAGGCGGGGAAATTCAATCCCAACCTCGTGTTTGGTTTCTGCCTTCTCGTAGACGTCCACAAGGACAATGTCTTCTCCATAGTAGGAGGCCCTCAAGGTACCTGTAGCCTCGGCCTCCACTCCCCCACAATCCGCCCATCCTCCAAGCGGGCCCGACCGCGATAAGATAACACATCCCTGCCTCACATCCCCGCCTCCACACCAGCGCCCAAGCTCCCGTCCTGCCGCAAGCTTCAGGGGACCACCAGTCCACCACCGCGTCCATGACGCTACCACAACTTGTCCCGACCATCCTCTAACCCTAACAACAGCCAGCGCCGCTATGAACTGGCTAACAGCCCTCGGCCTCGCCGCCGTGGTGATCCCCTCGCTCTACATCTACACCGTCTCCATCGTCGCCACGCGGTTCCCCGTCCTGCGCAACAAGCGGATATGCCTGCTGATTGCCCATCCGGACGATGAGGCCATGTTCTTTGCGCCGACGGTGCTGGCGCTTACGAGGCCAGAGACGGGGAACCATGTCAAGATTTTGTGTTTGAGTAGTGGTATGTTGTTGCCCGTTCGCATCTCCTTTCTTCGTTCTCCACTGCTGACGTACACCCCAAACAACAGGCGACGCAGAAGGCCTCGGCCCAACCCGCAAGCGCGAACTCGCCAAATCCGGCACGCTCCTCGGCCTCCGCTCCCCCTCCGACGTCTTCGTAATCGACTCGCCATTCTTCCCCGATAGCATGACCACTCACTGGGACCCCGAGCGCATCTCCCACTTGCTAGCCTCGGCCTTTGCTCCCGGACTTAACGAGACCACCAACCCTGCTTCCGCCAGTTTGCGATCGTCGGGGAAGAACAAAGAAAATAAAAAGGGGGAGGAGGTCAAGCCTACGATCGACACCATCATCACTTTTGATAAGCACGGAATCTCGGGACATCCGAATCATATTTCCCTCTATCACGGCGCTAGGTTGTTTGTTAGCCAGTTGTTGGCTGCTACGGCTGGAAGCAAGGAAAAGGGAAAGGGACAAGGGCAGGTGGATATATATACCCTCCCCACGCTCGGCCTTGCCCGCAAGTACAGCGGGATTGTTGACGCCCTTCCTACCCTGCTGGAGTGGGCATGGTCAGCGGGCATTACGAAGAAGGATAAGCAGGAAAGGCCGGGCGCATTGGTGTTTATGAATAACCTCGTCCCTGGGGAGGGGTGGGCAAGTGTGGACAAAGCGTGGGCGGCGATGACAAAGGCACATGTGAGCCAGATGCGCTGGTTCAGGTATGGGTGGATTGGGTTGAGTAGGTATATGTATGTCAACAGTCTGGTTAGGGAGGATGTTGCGCCAGCTACAGCGAAAGACTGAAGGGGCCCAATGAGTGACATGGAGAAAGAGGAGATGGGTTTTTGCCTGGGCAGAAAGATTGGAAACATACGTTACGGCCGATGTGACTAGCATAGTTAAGCGGGATAGCATCTTGGAGCTCATATGGAAAAGCATCATGGCGTTGGCAGTTTGGAAAAGAATAATTGCAATGAAGCTCAGGCAACGCCAGCGCAATGCGTTCGCTGGTCGGGTATCTATATCTCGTCAAGTACTTATAGTCATAAAGTCGTCAACACAATCGTTCATATCCCTCAAGCCCGCCTCCGAAAAGGAAATCCCAGCACCGCAACCAGTACGTGTACCCTTACCATCCACAACCACAACCTGTCCAACCTCAACACCTCTACGTCAACAACCTCAACACCTTCTCCGCCCTCTTTCTCTCCGCCCTCTTCACCTCTTCCTCCACAGTCCTCCCCCTTCGTCTAGCCTGGTCTATTACATCGACCTCCAACTGTCCCTCTTCCCTCTCTCCCCGTGCCATCTCATCCATCCCCAGTATCTCCTCAACCAACTCCTCCAGCCCCTCTCTCTTCACCGCCCTCGGCTTAAGCGTCTCCACAGTCTCCCCCGCCGCCCTCTGCAACTGCTCCCCCTTGAGGTCCAAACTATATTCTCGAAGTCTGTTGAATCCCCTCGCAGTCTCCGGCCTCAAATCCATACTCACCACCGCCGCCTTTTTGACTTCCGTCCACCTCTTTTCCGCTCTAAACCCTTGCGCGGCTCCAACGCCACGCTTGAAACGGATCACACCGGTGGGGATCTCGTAGTGGATCGTATCGGGCAGAAGGCCTTGGAAAGCGTGGATGAGTTGGGGGATTAATCTGGTGCTTATGTCGTGGGAGGGGAAGATCTTGGGTGGTTTGGGACCGGGGAGGTGGACGGGGGATTTGATTCTCTTGAAGAGGAGGGAGAACCATTTGGCAAAGGTGTGGACTATGTAGTCCTTTCTGAGTAGGGTTCTCTCCCAGAGGATGGTATCGTACGCTGGGGAGTGGTTGAATGCTGCTTGATCAAGAGCGTGGAAGGGGTAAAGGGATTGTAACTCCTCCACTCGTTTGCGGTAGAGAGGTTCGAGGTCCAGCATTATTTGCATGGCGCGCTCGATCTTGTTGTTCTTGATCAGCCACTCGACGTAAATTTTGTACTGAGGGAAGCCGGGGGTGGCGTTGTAAGGGGGTGAGGTCATGGTGTCCCAGATTAGTTGGACTGCGTTGCGGTGTAAGCGGCGACCGGGGATGCTAACGATCTTCCACTCTTTTGCTGCGCGCGGAGAGGTGTGGATGTAGGCCCATTCTAGTAGTTCGAACCAGACTGACGAGGGAATCGGGAGGCGGTACACCGCAGAAAACGTGGTCGAGCATCTTGCACGCCATGGCGATCATGCCGTTTGACCCATAACAGGTGGCAATGGTTTGTAAAAGACGGGTGGTGGGCGCCATTGGTGAACCGGGGAGGAAGTCCCGCCGTCCGCCGGTGATGCTCAAATCGCCGGTTTCGATGGAGCCAGAGACGTCGATCTTGTAGTTAAAGTAGAGGACTGACTGGACGTCTTCCATCACACCTGTTCTAGCGTAGGCTATGAGCGCGGCGCAGATGAACTCTTCTGAGAGCAGATGTAACCGGTTTCTGGCGGTGCCGAAGACGAGATCAACGGGCGAACTCCGCCGTAACATCCTCATCAAGTATTCCACCTTGTGCTCTGCCCCGGGGTTCTGCCCAAATCTGTCCAGCCGCTTGTTGGTCTCGTCAAAGTTCATCTGCCTCAGCTGGGAGAGGTTGTCAGGCGTAAAGTACGGCAGGAACCGCTTCTCGGGAAACAGGTTTACAGGCTTGACGCGGAAGTCGTGCCGGTTATTTTGGGTGTACAACGGTTCCGTCAAGAACCGGGCCTTGAGGAATTCGGCATACAGGTCCGTCTGGCGCTCCCACATCTTTTCGGAGACGTTCATGTGGAACCAGATCTTGCGGGCTAGGAGGGGGTCCGAAATCGATCCGGCGTATCGTAGCAAGACCTTGTAGTCGGACAAGAGAAGAGGGGAGCCGGCGCGGAATCGACGGAAGGCGGCTTCGTGGACGAGCGGGTAAAGGTCGGTGTTTCTCTTTCTGGCGCCATAATTATTGACCAGAACTCCCAGCGGTGACCAGTCGGCCATGGCTGGGTCGACCCAGATATCTCCTAGCGGGTCTTTGTCTTTTCGAATGGCTTCGATTGGGTCGACGGAGCGGAGAAGCTCGCTGAAGGCTGTTGGGGGAAGTTGTAGGATTTCGAGTTTGTTCTCCTTGAAGTAGGCGAGCATCTTGTGAGGTTGTCTGAAGGCGCTGGTGAAGCCGTCAATCCATGGCGATCGTTTTGCGGGACGAGGTTTCTTGGCGACGGGTCTCGCGAGAAGGGTTCGGAGGAGGAGGAGCTCGTCTTGTTCGAGGGGCTGTCTGGGCTCGTCAAGCTGGTGACCAAAGCCATGGTGGGCAAAGTTGCCTGGGTATGGGATTGCTGAGATGGGTTTTGCTTGTTGGGTCGTAGAATGGGAGAGCTTCTGGAGCTTGACGGCGGAGGTTCGTCGAGACTTTGGAGGGATTCGAACCCCGCGACAGGAGAGGAGGGGAGCCATTGGTTGGGGAGTTGGTGTCGCCTGCGTATTATACCAATACCATTGGCATCTCTCGTCTGCAATTGAAGCTCGTCTTCCGTCTCGTCGTCTTTGAGGTGTAAGTCAACCCCGCTAACTAAAAGAGGAGAAGTGCGATGGATCTCGCGATGCCTGCAAATCCGGGGAAGGCCTGTCACTTTGACGAAATCCATGCACACATACGGTAGAATCCATACGCACATACGGTAAACCCACTTTTTAAGGGTGTACAGCCAATCCGGAGTCCTGACCACGAACCTTCTCAAGTCCCGCGACGAGAGCTTCAAGTTCACACTCCCTATCAATCAATAATAAATGGCTCACGGAATTTATTTGTACCAGCAACGCGGTATAAGCAACTTCTTCATTACTACCCATAGAAATGAAGATTATTTGGTAGGTAGTTTTTGCTTGTACAAAGATATAATAGGGTAAGGTAGGACCTCTAGGCCTTATATAACATAATTTTTAATACCCTCCCTAGTATTTATAGTAGGGTAATACCTCTAAGTGGAATACCAGCCATCAGCTAAAGGTTGACAAATGGCCGAATTTCCAACTTCGAATAACACTATAAAGACAATAGAGATTTCGTAAGGTGAGTACAAAACTTGGTGGTTATTGATAACAGCTTACACTCTGAAGAGGTGGGTTATCGTATGTGCGTATGGATTCTACCGTATGTGTGCATGGTTTCCGTCACTTTGAGCGACGGTTCCTGCCAAGACCTTGCCTAGTCGAAGCTCTGGCATAAGCGTTTAAGGTCGGTCAAGTTCTCACCGAGAGCGGTCAGTGCGTCACCTTGCTCTTGGCATGCGACCAGCTGGCACTGACCTCAACCGCAGCGCTTGCAATCGGGCAGGCAAACCCCCACGCCGTCACTGGCGCTCATCATCGTTCCAGGGCAGGTCCATCAACAACAGGAACACAACGACAAAACTTCATTTTCTTCCTTCACTCGTTATTCGTTTTGGGGCTTTTTAATACACATCACACAAAATGGCCGACGCAGTAGAAGATGCCGGCTCCGTTTCCGAGCCCATGGACCTCGTCCGCCTTTTGCTTGATGAGGTTGTCTGCGTCAAGCTGAGAGGTGATCGGGAGCTCAAGGGCCGTCTGCACGTAAGTCCACTTCATGTTTACATGTCCCCTTTTCAGTCGTCACCCTTTCCCATGCCACCCACCTTCACCCACCATGAGCGGCACTCATTGCTAACTGAGATATTGTGACGTAGGCCTACGACTCCCACTGCAACCTAGTCCTCGGTGAAGTCGAAGAGACCATTTTACGTCGTCGATGATGAAGATACCGAGGAGGATGATTTGAAGGTCAGCCCTCCTTCTCACCCCTTGCCCCCTTCTTCCTTCAACCACCCCCTCATCTCCCTTGACACATCAACATACTAACACTGCGTAGACCATCTCCCGCAAATCCGAAATGCTTTTCGTCCGCGGCGACTCCGTCGTGCTCATCTCGCCCTATACCCGTTCTTGAGAAGAGGTCGTGTATGCGAAGGTACCAGTTGACGAGCACGACTTCCGCCACCGCTACGGCATCAAACCCTTCGCCGGCCCGCTTGGCCAGGACCGGTTGCCCATCGGCAAGTGGAAGTTATCGCAGGTGGCGGACGAGGCGCAGTTTTGGGAAGGGGTAGATAAGGAGGAGGAGGAGAGTGGGAAAGGGAAAAGGAAGGGGCAGACGGAGGGTTCTGGGCAGTCAGCAGCTGAGGGTTGGTCTCAGTGGGAGTTGGACATGGGTTGTTAGCCTAGGTGGTGGCTACCTCAAGGTCGAGAGGGGCGCTTACGAAGGAAACCCGAGCTTTAGGAGGAGGGAAGGAGAGGGAAACGAGGAGAGAGGTGGCTTTTAGACGTGGCTATCACCATCATCACATCATGTTCATCGTTTGTCATTGGAGCCGAAAGATAGATCACGGCACAGATATACCATTGTTATTCCCGGCCATGGAGCATTGATAGTCAGGCAGGACTTCGTTTTGACGAGGCTGAAAAAAATCACTCTGACAAGGAACTCAGTACGATGCTTAAGGGTTCCCGTCTTTCCATTTTGGTGTTTGTCATGCCAATACCCGTAAGTCATTTATCTTCCACCTGGGATACATTACAAAAAACCACGTGGACCATACTGATACTCGAAAACCCGCAGATAATCAAACAATAATCCTGTACTGCGCGCTAAGTGCGCTGCTCCGTATATGAGATATCAAAACAATGAGACGATGCCATGCGGAAAAGAAAGAACAGCAACACGAACGCCAACTTGGGTCATCACAACATCATATGCCCAACCCCAAACTAGCACCACGTTATGCCCCAACATCAGGCGTCAGGCCATTAAGCACCAACCTTCACCTCGTTACCGGCACCCTCATTCTTAGCATCTTCGACGCCCGCAGCCACCTTATCACCCCCCTCGCCCACATTAACCCCACCCAACGGCCGTTCGGGATCATACCCGAGACTCTTGACGATGCCCAACCCCTTGGTTCTGCCCTCTCTGAAGAGAAGTCTGTCTCCCGGGACTAGGTACTCGGGTCTCTGGACGAACCGGAACGCGACGGTGGCCCGGTCACCGGTTCGGATGAACGGACGGTCGACGTCGATGATGGCGCAGGTCTGGGAGACGGGGCCGACGTGGAGCATGGCTTGGTATTTAGTTTTGATGGTGGTTGCGTGGGAGAGGATTAGGACTGGGGGTTGTTAGTCGGAAGCAGAGAAGGGAAAGAAAGAGAGCGAGGAAGAAAGAAATGAGGAAAAGGACAAAAGGGGCAGAGGAAAAGGAGGAAAAGGGGGAGGGTTGGGTGTGTACCTTCAGCAATGAACTCCCGATACACTTTCGGCGGCCCACTTTCAGTCTTCGAGAGCACCACCATTCCCTTACGAACATCCTTCCTCTTGACCCTCTTCAACGCAAAGCTCGCCGACTGTCCCGCGCTCGCCGCCGGGACGCCTATCCTCTTCCGCTCAATCGACCTGATCGCCGTGGTCGTGAACTTACCCAAGCCATCCGGCCCCAGGTGAACCTCATCGCCCGCATGGATGACCCCCGACTTAACGATCCCCGAGACGACTGTACCAACGTGGGGAACGCTGAAAGTGTCGTTGACATGGAACTCGAACGGCGCGTCAGCGTCGTACCGTCCGTGGTGCGGTAAGATGTTGAGGAACGAGCGGACCAAGTCCAAGTTCTCGCCTGTTACGTTGCTGACTTGGAAGATGGGGCAGATGCGCTGGGAGACGAACTGCGTGGCGGTGTTGATGCATTCCTCGCGGCTCTTGATGAAGATGGGGATCTTCCTTGCGCCAGGGGACTTCAAGATGCGGGTGATCTGGGTAATGGTCTGTTCCAAGATGTTGGGCGGGCAGATGTCGATCTTGGTGATGACCACCATTATCGGCACGTTTAGCGCTAATGCTATGCCGAGGTGCTCTTTGGACATGCCTATTAGTCCGTTGTTGGCCGCTACCATTAGGAGGCAGTAGTTCGGCGACGATGATAACAAGCCGAAGACTGTGGTCCTCAGATACCGTTCATGCCCCGCAAGATCGGTGAAGGTGATTACTTTGGCACTGCGCTTGCCGATTTCTTCCCACGAGAGCTTACGTCCGGGAGTGTCGGAGAGAACGGTCTGCCCGTGCGAATCGAAGCCCATGATTTCCATGCCGACAGACGAAGTGCGTCCGGTCTCGATCTCGTGCTTGTGTCTGAAAAGGTTCACGCGTGCGCGACCGCGCCCGTCGTCCAAGTCGCCTTTGACCAGAACACCCAGCATCGAGGACTTGCCGGCGTCGACGTTGCCCACGACTGCTATTCGTGTTTCGATGACCTCCTCGGCTGCGGACGGGCGTCGACGGATCATCACCTTGCCGCTCACGTCGCCATCGCGTGTCGGGGTACCGTCGAGGTCGCCGCCCAAGTTCTTGGTTAATAGCAGCTGGCAGTCGGCATCAATCTTGGCTGCGGCCTGCGATAACCTCTTGTATGCCACCTCCCAATCTTCTTTGGTCAACTTCATGCTCTCGCCGTGGTTCTCGAAGCCGATGTCGAAGACGGACTCGCCGTGGCCTTCGTCTAATCGCTCGCCAACGATGTCGACGAGTTTCTGGAGGGAGGCGTCATCATCCGCCGCGGACAGGAGGAGGTCGCGCAGTCTTATTCGCGGACCGGGCTCGGAGAGGTTGAGACTGTCGAGGATGTCGTCGAGCTCGGCATGATGTTCGACTTCGGGGGCGTTTGTTGTCGCACTCTGGCTCTGGGCAGCCTTGTTCGGAACGCAATGCTTGCTGTCTCTCGACGTACTCGGCAAAGTCGCCAAGGGCAGCTTCGCCTTTTCGTCGTTCGTGCGGTGCCTGTTTTGATGCCATGGCTGCTTGTTCTGTGTTTCCTGGTCTGGAGATCGCTGCGGTCGGGAGGTGAGTGATAAGAGGGGTCAAAAACACCAATGTTTAAAAGATCACAAGTAAACTATATATCCTAAGAATCATTGGGCCGGAAGAGTTGGGACGAAAGGTATTGTATATTGGTACGGATGTGGAGGTAGAGGCAACGATGAGACGGTATTTTTCGTCAGACGATGAACAAGTAGTTGATGCAAAACTAAACTCTGATGCAAGAAAAGAATGGAGTATGGATAATGGCAAAGGCTGGAGAGTGTGCCTTCTTGTATGCCTTGAAGAGGAGTCTGTGACTAGAAGGTGAAGAAGGGAAGTTTCGGTGATGTTCTTCTCGCCGGCTGAGTCGAACGGAAGCTGTAGTATTGCATCTGCGCGTCAGGGTTGCGGTTGAAGAGTCATCAAAGTCTTTTGATGCCGCAGTGTTGGAAGGTGCACAGCAGTTGCATGCGGTCGCCCGAATGACAGCAGATGGGTGACTAACCGCGGCGGCGAACTGGGGGAAGCTGCAGGCGCCGCTTATCGATAAGATCCCCGCCTCGAAGCGGAAAGGTGGGACCTGGAGAGCTGGGGTGCCGGCTGGCAAGATCCGGCAAGCTCCACTACTGGAAAACGCCCTGGAGCTGCCTGGCCGTTGGTTTCTTGGCAAGGCATCTTTGAATCGGCAGTTCAACATCGAGATACCAACTCTGGTTCGAGATGGCTTCATGTACCCCGGATTTGTGTGACGAT
>NW_026944397.1:0-21503 GCF_033439725.1 Neurospora tetraspora
CCATTGCGCCGTTTCATGAACCACTCCCGTTGATGAAGCATTCGTCTCGCACCCAGCAGTAAACTGCGGGATCCTCAATCGCAATTGTTTGGCATGTCTCTTGTTGGTAATGCCTTTGATTTTGTATGCTAGAAGCAAGGCCCGTTTGCCGACCCTTGCTAATCCCTGATGCACCGAAATCATAAACCACCTTTACCACCCAACTCCGGCCTGACCCGTTCCCTTTAGATAGACGAGGGGTAGAGCATGATGCGGACGGAGGCACCGAAGGACCTGGCGGGGAGGGGAGTGGCGAACTTGGCGCGGACAACGCCGGAGTTGCCTGTGAAGTCACAAGTCAACATTCATCGTTCTACCCAGAACCTCGGGGAATGGGGATAATTACCGTGAGGCCTGGTGACCTTGCCCCAGATCACGCGGATCTTGGTGCCGCGAACCTCCTTCTGGCCGCGGTAGACATAGGCGACGCGCTTGCCAAGGTAGAAGCTGTATCCCCTGTCAATATCCATCATCGTGGTGTTCGGAACAAGTTTACCACGTACTTGGCAGCAGCAGTGTCATCAACACCCTCGATCTTGACCAAGCTGGTCTTGGGGTGGGTGGTGTGACGGCCACGCTGATAGCTCAGGTGGCGACCCCTATGCGATTCCTCTCGTCAGTCCGTGCTCGGTACGTCGTCGTTTCTGGCCTCGTCGTTTCCGAAATAACCAAGTTCCCAGCAACTGTCGTCTTCGGGGGATCGTTTCGTAGCGGCGCAGCAATCGCAGACTCGTTCGCATCGTCGATTCCTTTCGGGGGTGGCTACTCACTTGACATATACTGCAACAAACAGGGTCAGCAATGTCCAAACTTGCAAAACAGACACAAAGAACCATATACACGGGTTTCGCGACGCCGATGACTTCAAGGCGACGACGACAACACCGGCAATGTTCTTTGCGCAGGTGGTTTGGGAGTCTCACATCTGTGGCCGGCTTCGGTAGGCATCTTGACTGGCGATATGTTCCGCTTGATCAAAATTTCCCTGCCACGATAAAAGGGAACTCAGCAAGGAGTCTTGTATGAAGACAATTGCTGATCCGGAGTCCTGCGTTGGGCGACGTGTTGTGGCTCTGCACTTCGACGGCTCCTGGTAATTCGAAAATTGCCTGGTGGGAATTTGGTAGGGTTTGTGGTGCTTGGGACGGTTCGGAGTTTCTCGCCTTCCGAAAAGTGTGCGCCGCGCGAATGAGAGCCCAGGAGCGCGTCCTGCCAGCAGGGTCAGATGTGGCTGAGGTTCGTGCCCCAGCCACATTACATGACCCCTGTAAAGTTGTGCATGTTCCGATAACGCATGACACCCATCGGTCCTTATCTGTATCGTTATCTTAGCTTCTCCGCGATCCATGATGCAATCGATGGTTTTTTCTGTTCCCCTTCGGCTTTGCCCCTCACTGGCATCGTCGACGGCTCCCGAGCCCGGGCAAGCTCCCGAACTGAGTGACCCCCACATCCACACTCAACCTCAACTTCCACGACCTTGAGATGAGATGAGGAATGCTCCCGGCATCAGCCTGCAACACCAACGAATACCGGAATGATCTTAGATTCTCAGATGGCCTCTGTCCTTGTCATCCATACTCGTAAAGTTTTCGGTATTCTTAACGTTGGGGAGAGCAGGCGAACTGCCTGCGAAATATATCCAGTAAGCTCAGAACAAAAGAGTCTTTCGGGCCTGTTTCCGCAGCTAACCTAGGTAGTAAACCGGGGCGTGCACACTCCACTCGGTGTGTGCTATTGTTTATATCCGAAGCTGCAGATGTCTTTCTGCTCATTTTTACCGGCAAAGACTCAATGACAGTACCATGTCATCCAGGCAAAACACCATGGTCTAGAGGGCTTTTCGGCACAATGCGTTTCCGTTGACTCTGACCTCTTGAGTGGCAGTAGATGCCCCCCATACCTACGCATGGGAATCCTGTTATCTTCCGCTAGAGCTCGAGAGTCGTACATCTACGGTATTAGACTGTCCCATATGATGCGGGTTGACACGGCGCCTTTCAAGAGTGCGCGTGGCGTAAGACCGGCGGTTGACTTCGAATCCCGTCTTGGAAGCTGAAGCGACTTGAACTATACTTTGGCAATTTCGTCTCGGCGAACTGCAAGGAGCTGGCAGATTTGTTTCTTCACATCGGCGAAGGGAAGCTTTCTCCGTAGTTACCTGCTTTCACCCTTCCCCGACGAAGTTTGAATGGTTTGTCGGACGTACCTGTCTTACTGTTAACCCGGTGGCATTTCAGCAGGGAAGCAACATATTACTTCTTCCTGTAACGGCGCCTTCTGACTGTGAACGGATATCGGAACAATAATCTGCAGAGGAGCAAAGCGAAATCTCTAGCCCATGCAACATAGTCCGGTGCTTGCGGTATATTTACCTTTACCCCCGACCGACCCTGAAGAACGCATGGGTCGTTCAAAGTCTACAGGCTCACGGTTGACAAATTGAGCTATGGAGCCATCCGTACCTCTACGGTCCTGAACACGGATTCAAGTAACTTTTCCGCACCCCCCCACCATTCCCAACAGAAGCAGAAAGGGATCCATCCATGCAATTTGAACTTCTCCGAGCTCCAAATTTATCAGGCACTCGTCTAGTAATTATGTAACTGTGCTCTTGAGACCCGAAACGTTTACTTGCTCTATCCAGACTTTGAGGCCTGAAACCCATCGTCGACCGAGGACCAGATTAGCTCAGGTACTTATTATGACCGTATCCACTCGTTCTATACTGTCAAAAATTGTCCAGGGGCAACCCTGTTACTACGGCGCAAGATCGGAGCGCAAGCTGTCACTGTCTGGACTTTCTACCGGCGGGAGTCATTTGGTCGAAGTCGAGGAACCATTTGACGGCACCCGCTTCGGATCCATACCCTGGCTCTCGGTTCCATCGCCAGAGGCTACGCAGAGACGGCTTCCATAACGCTGGGGTCCGGATAATGTTAAGACATCTATCAGCCGGAGATCGGTGGAACCATGACATCTATAAGGCAAGTACGGGACGGGACCGACGTCCAGCTTCGTGAGGTTACCAACACCAGCCAAACTGACAAAGTCTGAGCCAACCTGCACTGCTCCCGTCCTGGAACATGGAATGGATGTAAGCATTCAGGGTATCACTGAATCTGATTTGGGGGGGGGGGGGGGGGGGGGGGGGGGGGGGGGGGGGGGGGGGGGGGGGGGGGGGGGGGGGGGGGGGGGGGGGGGGGGGGGGGGGGGGGGGGGGGGGGGGGGGGGGGGGGGGGGGGGGGGGGGGGGGGGGGGGGGGGGGGGGGGGGGGGGGGGGGGGGGGGGGGGGGGGGGGGGGGGGGGGGGGGGGGGGGGGGGGGGGGGGGGGGGGGGGGGGGGGGGGGGGGGGGGGGGGGGGGGGGGGGGGGGGGGGGGGGGGGGGGGGGGGGGGGGGGGGGGGGGGGGGGGGGGGGGGGGGGGGGGGGGGGGGGGGGGGGGGGGGGGGGGGGGGGGGGGGGGGAAGCCAATCTAAGCAGCCCTTTGTTTGATGCGATTCCGGAGGAGGAATATGGCATCTATCATGCATTAGGTAACATGAACGGGACAAGATTTCCATCCGGAAAGGCCGGCGGGGTTTGGGGGTTGGTCAAAAGAAGCAAAGCTCTCTTGTTAAAGCTGTTATCAGATGGGGCCCAAGCTTTGGAGGCGGCTTGGCACCGTTCACTCGGTTGTTCCCCTTCATGAGCGTGATGAGGTAAGTGGTACGTACCAGGGTACGCACCTAGCGCGCGGTGCGGGGCCGTGAGTAAGCTTGCCCTCGTGGGCCGTGGCCCATCAACTAGACTGACTGCAGCAGCAGCAGCTCTAGTTCGAGGGTCGCAGGCAGTCTGCGCATCATTCGCTCCCAGGTGCCCTGGACCAGCCAGGTTCCAGGTTGAGGGAGGTTTCACCCAAAACGCCGTAGCTGAGAAATACACATTCACTTTTAACCCCGAAACCTGACCAAGCTTGCCCACTCTGTCCCAATACTTTCTTCAACCCCCATCGGGCAACAACGCAATCCTCTTCTTCCACTTTTCTCGTCGCCCTCACAGTCTCTTTTTTTCCTCGCTCAACCACCAACGCGACGAACTTGGAATATCGATTCACACAAGCCGACCGCTACGATGGCATCTGATCACCATGGAGCGTGAGTGCCCCTCACCCCGCCAATATCAGTCATTGCGTGGTGGAGCTCAACAGCTTTTTCAGTCTATGGTTGATTGTTGGTGATTTAGAAGCGCTTGCTAACAAACATGGCGTTGCAGTGCGGTAGAGCTCAAGGACAACACCGTCATTGTTGTCCTTGGTGCCTCTGGCGATCTCGCTAAGAAGAAGACCGTGAGTTACTGCTTACCATTGGGCTACTTCATATGGCAATCGACTGACGTGCAACTAGTATCCTGCGCTCTTCGGACTGGTGTGTATGCCCTCTTCTGGGTCGCCTCCGATTAGGGAGCTAACGTTATTCCTGTAGTACCGCAACCAGTTTTTTGCCCAAGGACATCCGGATCGTGGGTTATGCCAGAACCAAAATGGACCACGACGAGTACATCCGCCGCATCAAGTCGTATATCAAGACCCCAACGAAGGAAAGCGAGCAGCAGCTTGAGGAGTTCTGCTCCATCTGCACATACGTTTCCGGCCAGTATGATCGCGACGACTCCTTTATGCAGCTCAACAAACATTTGGGGAACTCGAGCAAGGAAGGAAAGAGAACCACAGACTCTTCTACATGGCTCTGCCCCCAGCGTTTTCACCATTGTTTCACAGCATCTCAAGAGGTGCTGCTACCCCTCCAGGGGCGTTGCGCGTGTTATTGTAAGTCACTTGTCTTTTCGTTGTACCTCAGCCCTTGTCTGACACTGCAACAATAGGTCGAGAAACCCTTTGGCAAGGACTTGGCAAGCTCTCGAGAACTGCAAAAGTCTCTTGAGCCTGACTGGAGGGAAGAAGAGCTCTTCCGTATCGACCATTATCTCGGCAAGGAGATGGTGGAACATTCTTATTCTGCGTTTCGGCAACTCCTTCCTGGGCGCTACCTGGAACAGGCATCACATCGACAACGTCCCAGATTACATTCAAGGAACCTTTCGGCACCGAGGGTCGTGGTGGTTACTTCGACGAGTTCGGCATCATCCGCGATGTCATGCAGAACCATTTGTTGCAGGTTCTTACGCTGCTTGCCATGGAGCGCCCCATCTCTTTCTCCCGCTGAAGATATCCGTGATGAGAAGGTGCGGGTCCTCCGCGCCATTCCGGCAATCGAGCCCAAGAACGTCATCATCGGCCAGTACGGAAGGTCGCTTGACGGAAGCAAGCCTGCTTACAAGGAAGACGATACTGTCCCCAAGGATTCCCGTTGCCCCACTTTCTGTGCGCTAGTTGCGTACATCAAGAACGAGCGTTGGGATGGTGTACCCTTCATCATGAAGGCAGGCAAGGCCTTGAACGAGCAGAAGACCGAGATCCGCGTGCAGTTCAAGGACGTCACATCGGGCATTTTCAAGGACATTCCTCGCAACGAACTCGTCATGCGCATTCAGCCCAACGAAAGTGTCTACATCAAGATGAACTCTAAGCTTCCCGGCCTGAGCATGCAGACCGTTGTCACCGAGCTTGACCTCACCTACAGGAGACGCTTCTCCGACCTCAAGATTCCCGAGGCCTACGAGTCCCTTATTCTCGACTGCTTGAAGGGCGACCATTCCAACTTTGTCCGTGATGATGAGCTCGATGCCAGCTGGAGAATCTTTACCCCTCTGCTTCACTATCTCGATGATAATAAGGAAATCATCCCGATGGAGTATCCTTATGGTACGTGATCACCAAGATGTTCTATGGAATGACATTCAGTACTAACATTGTCTAGGTTCTCGCGGCCCGGCTGTTCTGGATGACTTTACGGCCTCGTACGGCTACAAATTCAGCGATGCTGCGGGCTACCAGTGGCCCACAACCTCCGCCATGGGGTCGGGCATGAAGCTGTAGATTCGCAACGTCCTCACTATCCTCCCTTCGCTCCGGATGATGGATATGCTTTGGTACACGTGGTTCAATCTGCGTCATGAGTTGGCAAAGGAAGCAGTTGTATCACGTCATGAGCAGAAACGTTGGGACTAGATCTTGCTTCCATTTCCCCTGGGGGTTTTCTGCGTTTTCTTTTTATGTGATGCTGGGAAAAGCATTAAAGCAATTTCATGAGAGTCAAAAGAGGCATGTATGGGTTTATAGGTAACAGCGGGCATGGCTGTTGTTATGTCCTTCACGATCCGGAGAGAACAATTTATGATGAGGTTCCTTTCTTACTATAGGTGTTGGGGATACAGGTAGTGACTCGCTCTTGTGCCTGGGGATGGTTGAAGACGTGAAGGGATGTCTTATCTCATACTGAGGCCGAATTTGAGTAGCCAAGTAGTTAGAGAAAGCTTCTTACCTTAATGGCCAGTACATTCATATTGAGCGTTGCCGCATTGTGCACTTTACGGTAACCATTGATCAGTCCTACGTATAGGTATGATACCCTAAAGTTGCTGTATCAAATTGCCAGCCGAACCAAAGCACAGGCCTGTAACGTCACGGGTGGATAGGTACGGTACCAGTCCGAAGTTTGATTACGTACTGCAGTATTTACCATGCAATACACAGAGCGTATCGTAACATATATCGTAAGGTAGTAACCATGTTTCTGGGCAGAGACACAAGGGCTTTTAGGTCGTACCTTTAACTGTGAGTTGAAATATCGATTTTACGTCATGTGTAATCGATAACTGGATAAGATAGCAAAATACGAGTATTTTCCATTAACAGCTGAGTATCTTAATGCGACGTTGGATTCACCAAATTTTCAAACTTTCAATAGGCGTGGTCAGCCTTGCGGCCGTCTCTCTTGTGTTGGTTGAAAGATCCACAGTGGCACCTACCTCTAGGTACTGGTAGGTACTTCCTTGGCTGGCTGCGCAATGGGTACTGCACCGGGCGAGAAGTGACCCCAGCCTCACTGGAGAAGGGCATACCGTGGATGGGTCTTCTTCCTCCCTGGGCGCCCACCCGTCGCAGACTGCCCGACAGGGAGGGCATTTGTCACTGGTGCGACGAACCTTTCAAAGGCACCAGACAAGTGATCCACGCGCACGCGCATTTCGACTTCCACTTGATCACCTGTCGCTTTTCCCTTGACCTCCGTTTCTAGCGTAAAATTCGATTTTGTGACCGACTCGGGCAGGCGTCCCATTCCAGGCTCTCACCTACCGCCTTCCTCGCTCTACGAACCAGCGCGTGTTGTATTTTCGATCGCCTTCCACTTTTGCGCACCTCCACTGCCGGGCAAATCTGAAACCCGCTGGCGACTTTCACTTTGACATCAACTACGATCCGACACGGCGCCCTACTTTCGCCCACCAACGCAACTTTTTCAATCAACTCGCCACCCGAAGTGATGGGAAATCGTGCTGTCTGCGCCAATCTCAACGTCTGAGCCGTGGTTTGATGCGCGCTCCCCGGGGCCTCCTTGACGAAGAAATTCCCCAGCGGATGTTCTTACCGTTCGCCTTCTCTCGCCTTCGCTACAACTTGGACATCAACAACACGTCCCTGGTAACGACCGTCACACGACCGACGATATCCCGATATCTCGCGACACGCTTCCGATCTTGCGTGGTATTTGCCGAAGCTGTTACACTTTGACGACCGATTCCCGTCTTCACGACTGCATTTCTAGAGATTATTTCAGCAACACACGACACTGGGGACGCTCTTTGGGCGAGCGTTGTTCGCGCGGCAGTAAGGCACGCGCAGGATGGAAAACGGACATATGAACGGAGTGCGCACCCATCACGACAGGAATTCGTGGACGAACGGCGTCAATGGAGGCGTGGCCAAGCGGGAGGGCTCGCCAGATAAGGGTAAAGCTCTCGCAAACATGTCGGGCTCCTCAGCCATGACGAACGGCGGAGGTGCCTCCTTCATGGATGTGGACAGCCAGCCGCCTGGCGGCTCTAAATTCACCGATCTGCCAGACGAGATCCAACACATCACCGCGGATATTATGCCTCTAAGCCTACTCCTGACTAGATTGTCACAATGGACTCACACGAAGTTGCAAGACGAGATCGCATACCTTGCCTCCAAACCCTTACCACAAGCCGTCCTGAATGGCAACACCAACCACCAATCCGCGGATAATCACGACACCTCGCAGGAGAGTCTTGAAAAGAAGGTTCATCTCCTCAACTTCCTGCAGGATATGCATTCAAAATGGGTCAAGACCCTTGTCATCACCGAATGGAGCAAAAAGGCAGCTCAGGTTGGAGCCCTGATTGACATCAGGGTACATATGTTGACCAAACAGGCTCACTACCAAGAACTCTTCTGGGAGTTGATCAGGATGAAGCAGGATCTTCACTGGGCGAAAGTGCCGGGCCCAGATCTGAAGACGGCTCTGGAAGTTCTGACAACTGGTCAAGCGTCCTGGATGCCCGAGGTAAGTCGATGGTCCAGATTATGCTCTGTGGCTTGGTGTTCTGACAACGTTAGTTGGGATATATCGAGCCCCCCCTATAACGTGGGAGGAGAAAGAAGCGTTTATCGACAACATCAATACCATGCTAAGCGTACGACTCACCTTCGACGAACACGAAAAGATCCCGGCTGCTTTCCGTGACTATAACATCTCGAACGGAAGGGTCACGTTCAAAGTGAAGGGAGAGTTTGAAGTCGACCTGACGATTGGTGATGAGGACTTTGAGCAGCAATTCTGGTTCATCGACTTCCGCTTTCTTTTCACCCCTGCTCCAGCAGAGCTGTCGCATGGTGTGCGCACTTTCCTCGAGAACAAAGTCAACACAATCCTGGGCGATCAGGGCTTGGCTGGGTGCTATAACTATCTTCATGAGTTCGTTTAACTCAGAAGATTGTTGAGTTCCGTCGTCAGGCAACGGAACTGGCAATGGGCAGGTGGGTTGATACCCTGAAGGTCGAGAAACTCAACCGTGCCATGTCTATCCAGTACTGGCTCAAGCCTCCGCACGGTCTGGAGGGCCCTTCTTCACAAACTGCCAAGAGCTGGGTTTTGCTAGGGGTATGGAGCGGAAAGGGCGTCGAAGGAGACCTTGATTCGAAGCCTTCAAGTTACATCAGCCTACGTTGGTTCCGCGACAACAAGGAGGTCAAGGATTTCGACATACCCTAAATGTTGAGACTATTTCTGCGGAAAAGCTCCTGACGGCGGTTATTGCAAGTCACGTTGAATACATACTCACATCGATATCTAGCAAGCTTCTCAGCAAACCTCGGTTTGCACAGAAGCATGCAAGACTTGACTTGGAGATTTCAAAGGAGGAGCCGCAGAATTCTTCTTTGGCCGTACAACTATTCGACAATGACAAGGCTGTCATCAAGATCGAACCACTGACGGGCTTTTTTACACTGTTCCCGCGGTCCCCGGTCTTCTTGAAGGGACAAATGAAGCTGAATACCAGTTCCAATGCGGCGGAAGAAGGCGCAAACCTTATGGAGCAACTAAGATTTGACCATACAGTCAAGGATCTCAACAGCCGTGTAAGGAGTATAGGCTGGTTGTTTGCCGTCCGCCAATTACCCAGGAAGAGACCAAGGCTATCGTCTACTCGGATGCTTCAGGATCTCGGAAGCTTTCAAGGCAGTTTGGCTCAGAAAGGCAAATTGGATGACACGACAATGGTTCGTCATGATGAGCATGATTCTTGGTGGTGACCAATGGTGGCTAGTTGACCTGTGAGTATAATCCTGATCAGATAAGCTTGGAGATTGATGATGTGCTAACTCTGAATAGCTCACCACCAAGCCTAACTTCCCCCGCCGGCCGCCTGAGGCTGTTCACCAAAATGCCCATGACGTCCAACCAACTAACGTTGTCGGACACCTTCTTCCGAAATTTGTCGGTCTACGCCGCTGGCATGATTTCACATATCACCGATCTTCGCAAGCTACATACCCTCAAAAATCACACCGGCACTCGAGTTGCCAAACCACAGCCTACCGCCCCAGGTTAGGCTGCCTACGATTTATGTGCGGCTATCGGAATGCTTCAACAAACGTCCTGGATCCAGCAGTCGTACCTTGACGTGGGCAAAGGCTCGTACCCATCATCTTCAAGAGTCCGGACTCACACAGGTGACCCAAGAGGGCCCAGCAGATGCCACACAGCCGCTCAGGTCCGGCGCGATACGCCAGCTAAGATCCGAGCGGAGGCTAGATTACCGTGATCGACAGGAACAAGTTCAAATCTCTGCGCGGAAATGTAGACCACGATGTGGTGTACAACCATCGTACCGGCCAGTTCTCGCTTAAGCTGCGAGCGGATATGGGTACTCCCGTAGTCGATTTTGCTCGCCGATCGCGTACAGGCCCTGGAACGCTTGATGGAGTTGTTGTTGAGGCCATAAGACTGGCTGGTAGCAAACGCCATTCCTCAAAGTGTTGCGCTCCGCGAGGGTTGTTTTCACCTACAGCAACGACCCAGCAGAACCTGTTTCCGGTCCATCACAGGGTCCTCGTGCATGGAGCGTACACCTAGACCTCCCCAAAGATGCCAAGGTTATCCTTACTCTCGAAAAGGGAACCCTCATATGCTCGCGCTAGATATGTTGCAAGAAATGGCCCAGTCCTACCAAGACCGAGCTTCTAACCGTCTACCTTCCATTCTCTCTGCCGCTGTATAGGGTGTGGACAGAATCGAGGATGAGTGGAAAGCATTGCGGCGAAGAACGCAGGCAATGTGGCGATCGTGGTAAAAGCGGCAGAGTGGGTAACGATTAGGTTCTCGCTCTCTGCTCCGACTACTCGGCGACTGTTGTGCCTTGATATCAGGACCATGGGCCGCAAAGGTAGACTGTTGTGGCACGTCAAGCGTACTGATGAAAGGGGCACGAACGACCTCTTAACGCCCCGCAGGATGAGTTTGATACCTCCCTCCAGCGGTCGGTATGGCACGCTCATGGCGATGGAAGGAAAAGCTTCGGTACCAGCGCCGCTGCTGACCCAAAGATCGGCATTGAAACGCTGTTATGGTCTATCAGCGAGTCAGTGAAATCGCTGGTCGGTACACTTCCCCCACCGCCCATCACCGCTCCCCATCAAGGAGGCGCAGTACAGGATCTTAAACAAGGACACCAGCAAACACCCCAGGAGCTAGTAGCTGCACAAGCTGCACAGGGAATGCCCCCGCAACGACCGAAGCAGCAACCACCTCCACCATCCCAACCACAACAGCAGCACCGGCCCGTTAACCAACCGCAAGCCCAGCCTCAGCCTCAGGCCCAGCCCCATACTCAGGTCCAACTCCAGCAGGCTCAGGTTGCTCAGCTCCAAGCTCAGCGCCAGGCACAAGCCCGCGCCAACAACAACAGATTCGTCAACCGCGCGCATCCCGGCCAGCCACCACAACAGCGGCAGCCTGGCCCTCAAACCCAGGCACAACAGCAGCAACAGCAGCAACAGCGGTACCAGATCCAGCAACAAGCACAAGCGATGCAGCGAATGCAGCAACAGCAACAACAGCAGGCCGCCCAACAACATGCCCAACAGCAAGGCCAGGCCCAACAAGGCCAAAGACCCGTTCACGGCCAAGGAGGTCCTCAGGGCGTGCCGCAGGACAGCCGGGTCAAGGTGGTGCTGGTGGTGGTATGGGTGGGAAGAATGCCCCTGTGGTAGTTATCGACTAAGGAAAAGACGTATAACTACTCGGCGTTTCAAGCAAAGAATAAGAAGGAAATCCGGATGGTGAGGTGGATGGGATGTACATAAGTCGTAGTGTAGTAGTGTTGTTATCGGGCATTTATGGAGCGAGGCCACAAAAAAAAAAGAAAGCGGATTCTAAGTTCTAACTGGTATTGACTGATCCTTTATTTTTAACTACACATCCGGAAAAGGGGAAAGGAAAAAGGGAGGAAGGAAGGAGTTGGGAGCTTATTAGGAAGATTTCCCTTCTATTACATACTTGCTCTAGGAGAGGGGAGGAGGTGATGTTAGCTGAAGAGAGAGAGAGGTTCAAAAGGAATAAAATAAAAAACATGGCGAGCTTGGGGGGAAGAGATTAGTGGCCAGCCAATATGAAAATCCTAAATATCCTTATCAAACCGTTGGTGGTTACACCTCTATCATACATACGCAAGTGCGTTAGACCTGACGGTCTGTAATACGATCACAGAAATAGAGGCATACCGACGGCGTTAACGGGTTTGATGCTGGGAGTTAACTGACTGGTAGAAAAGTGAATGGCGTGGGGTGTGGAATACGCTGCTGGATAGTTGACACCAACAGAAAAAACAAAACACAATAGGAAGAAGTCTACTTTGAAAGACAATAGATAAGTTGACTAGCGAGTCCACTCCCACTTTGAATTTCCTGAGCTTTTTGCATGACTTGCTAGGACTGGTCCATAGGCAGGAATGTATGTGTACACGGGTTTTGCTGTGTCAAAGTCATTCCATTCCCTCCGAGTGATCACGAGTTCAAAATAGACTCGAGGATGGATCACTATAATCGTGGGTGTGAGTGAGGACTGGTCGTAGAGTTGAGGTTACTTAACGCGCGAATACGAGAACTAACATCCACCGGGTCTTTAGGCAATAACGCAGAACATTTGACTAGGTAGCAATTCAAAATATTAGAGTCGAGAACATGGGACCTCCATACTGACCCTTTCCATAGTACATACACCGTTTCTGGCCCAGTTTCGGTTGAATACTCATCCCTCCACGGGTAAGTAGGGTAGGGTAGGGTAGCTTATTCCCTATATCTCTATTTATCTGTAATGTACACACTGACTATTCTATTCATTTGTCAGATTTTCTATCCATTTTCCATCGCGTTGCCGGTCCGGTCATGTCCTCCTTCCTACAGCGGCAGACCTAACGATCCCTTTCCTCTTCATAGTATTCCGAAAGGGGAGTGTTCCCAAACCTCAACGGGAACACTTCCTTGTCCCCCTTCTCCGCCTGCTTCCAAGACTCCGACATCGGTCTGGTAAATCGCTGCAGGCCCGTCTTCCCAACCGTCTCTCCGGTATATTTGCCCCAGAACCCGCCCGTTATCTCGAACGCAATGTCCGCAGCGCCGCGCAGCGCGCTGTTGATGCCGGGCGTCTGGTACGAGCCGCCCACCACGGCCAGGTTGCCCTTGAAGGCCCGCAGCAGCTCGTGGTGCGCGTTCACCATGCGCTCGCGGTGGCCGACCGTGTGCTGCGGGATGCAGTTGTGGCAGAGCTTGGTGGTGGCCACGGCGCCGGCCGCGTCGTCCTCGGGGATCTGCAGGTGGCGCTCCACCGCGGCCTTGGCCATGGCGATGCACTTGTTCTCGTCGTACATGTAGGAGGGCTCGGCGTCCCAGTAGTGGCCGCCCATCATGACGGTGGAACTTGGTGCCGGGGACGGTGTCGCCGCCGTAGTTGCGGCCGCGGTGCTCACGGTCCGAGTCGAAGAGCACGCCGAGGACACCCTCCTCGTTGTGGGGCGTGGTCGAGGGGATAAGATAGCCGATACCATTGAATGGTGCGTTGAGGTTGGGGGTTGGGTACCAGATGTTGACGACTCGGATCGTGACGGCGGTCGAGCGGGCTAGGGAGGGGAGCTTGTTGACGGTGAGCCCGGCTAGTGTCTTTGCGTAGATTGTTGACACGACTTTGTCGTATAGGACGTTTTGAACAGTTTTGGTGGATTTGATCTGGCGTGAAGAGTTAGTAAATGATATCGCAAAATTACCGGCTGATAATCAGCCTGGTCGATGCTGGCGAAGCAGCAGAAGCTTTTGTCCCAAAAAAAAAAAAAAAAAAAAAAAAAAAAAAAAAAAAAAAAAACCTACCGCTATCCTTTCTGACGGGTGAAGAGAGATAGATTGCACAGGATCGTTGAGCTTGAAAGTGACCCCTGTATGCTTCAAGAACCGTATGAGCGCGTCCGTCAGGGTGCTAAAGCCCTTCTTGAACCAGATATATTCAGAGCTCTCTCCCTTGGCCATGAAAATGCGGAGCATATGGCTGACGTTGGTATGGTACCTTAACATCCTTTCCATCAACTCTATATCCTCCCTTGGATACCAGATTTTACCCTTTTCGGGGCTCGGTAATGTCGTCTTGGAGAACAGGCCGCTCTGCATACTGAGATTCCATATATCGCCGCCCCATACGCCGTGCATCAAAGCGCCGAGGGTGTTGTCGATCAGCTCACGATTTCCCGTAGCGCGCCCGAAGAACTCGCCGACCGATAGATCTTCTCCGTCTTTGAGCGTCAATTTGCGCCCGCCCCTGAAAAAGTATTTCATAGCGGCCGGAACTGCACCCTTAAAAATGGGCTCTTTTAAGAGTGTTTCCACCGTTTTAAGGATTGAATCTGCAGAATCGAGGGGTCGATTCTGGTCAAAGATGGGCTGCGGCATGGCGACAAGATGATCGGGGTAATAGATGTAGTTGCCCAAAGGCTCGTCTTTGCTCCTAACTTGAAGTTCGTTTTCCAGCTCGAGTGCGCTCACCTAATGGCAGACAAAATCAAAGCAGGTTAGCCAGGACAGTCCAACCCAGGGAGCTACCGAGTACCTACCGGCGTCCCGCAGAGGCTGTACATACTAACTTCCAGAAGACCAAATCATCGTACCTGGCCTTGTCGTTCATGGTCTTGAGCATGCGGCCACCGCGCTGGAACAGGACCTTGCCGGTTTCGCCTGACGGGGTTTTGACCGTGACCTCCTCTGTGTCAATCCATCCGCCGAGCCTGTTAGACGCCTCATAGACCGTGATGCGTGCATCGGGGTTGTAGATGTGAGTGAAGAAGGCCGTGGCCAAGCCGGTCAGACCACCTCCCAGGATCGCGATATCCCTCGGGACCTCTGTTGTTGGCGTCGTTACCGACGTCGAGTAGGATCGGGTCTTGCCGGTGGCGGCGAGGGCGGAGGAGGTTGCATTGTGCCTCTTGCTGGTGGTTACGGCGGAGCCAAAAGCACAAGTGCTCGCGAGCCGTGAAGGCGATAGGGTTGCTGGTTGCGCCCACTTGCTGCTGACGCAACGTCGCGTGTTGCGCGCCAGACTGCGCTGACTGGTACTGTACATCATGAGAAACTTAAGGCCTTCGTGGTCCTCATCCCGCGCCGTTCAATGGCGCGCCGTGTTGGCCTTGGGTTAGATATGCAGGAGCTTGTTATCGTCGACAAGCGTTCGATGATGTCGCCGGGCCGAAGAGTTGAAATTAGGTTTTTGTTGACGGGAAGAACAAGGGGCCACCATGCATGTGAAGCACAGCATGCAAGGGACCTTGTACTGCTATCCGATCTTGGTGGACTGATCTGCGTGGGTGTCTGTCCGCCCAAGTTCTTGGAACGCACAACTGAATCCCGAGCCTTTAAGAGATTTTGGCAAACAGATTTTACAGAAAGAAAATGATGTTAAAGAAATTGAAACGAAGGTGCGGGGTGGACAGGTCCAGTTACAAGAATCTAAAGAATTGGCTTCCGGCAAGGCCACCCCTCCTCGGCACGCTAACCCGCTCTGAGTGGCCTGACAGGTCGAGCCACGGCAGACCAGGCCGGGGTTGAGCCGTTCCGCCGGTCATGGTGATGCCACCACCACCGTTCCAACTGCCGGGCAAGCCGGTCGTGGCCGGGTCATCACAGGATATCACACGTAGAATCGAGACACACTCACCCATGCAGGAAGTGCTGTAATAAATAAGGTATAATGTTTGTAGCTATTCGCTGAAAACTTTGCAAATGCTGCTACGCTACGGGGACCAATTCCTTTGTTCCCTTCCAGTGCCATAGGTATGCCCTCCTCCAATATAGAACACCCTAGTCAGTATAGTAAACATGTAGACAAAGTCGACGCCTTCCTTGGATTCCAATTGTATGCTAACCCCTTCCTGCCGGAACGCCGCATGGACAGCAATCATGAATAAATCTAAGCATCCAGTCTTTGACCCAGACATCCCAGTGATATAATACAGAACCAAAACACCCTCCTGAGTACCAACCAACTTCTTCTGGTCCAGTTCCCTTCCTGCACAACTGCCACATCTCTCGTAAATGGCATCTGCCTTGAACATTCCCATCTTTTTCCTTGCTTCGCCCCATTACTCACACGACAACCTCAGGCATGTTGGCGTCCGCTTGCTGGTCCTCGGATCCAGGCAAGACTACGTCTTCTGGGGCGTTCTCATCCACAAACTTCCTTTCGCTGACGTGCTGTTGCTCGCCTCCTTCGCCGGCTACCCAGACCTTATCCTGGAATGTACCGCGTTGACCCTCCTCATGCGAGAAAGGGCAGAATCGATTGGTGCACGGGTGAAATTTGCAAGGCGTCTTGACGTGGGTGAACTTGCATCCGGGCACCTTGCATTCGCCGCCGTTTCGGCAGGGGGGCATGCTAGGGTGCTTGAATGGGCAGTGAGGGTTGGTGCAGTTGGGGAAGAACTTGCAGTCCATTTCACTCTGATGCGCCGCCTTGATCGCCGGCGATGGGTGACGGCCGACACACTTCCGGTTCTTGCAAGCCGCTCCGAAGCTGCAGACGTCCTTCACGTCGATTGGGATGTTGGGCGGCGCCGCCGGAGACTGGTGGGCGAACTTGCAATCCCGGTTGGAACAGCGAAGGTTGAATTTGCAGACCGTCTCTTCGGGATTGGGGGGCTCGCGCTTCGGTTGCATCATATCGACATCTTCACCGGCCTGCTGGCCTTGTTGAGCAGCGTCGCCTTGACCGGCATCCGAGCCCTGCGAGTGTTGGTGACCGCCAGGTTGAAATCCTCCACCACGGCGGAAGTTTGGCCGGCTAGTGCGCTCATATAGCGGCCGTCCGTGACCCCGACCATGTCCATGGGGGCCGTGACCGTTGGGAGCAACACCACTTTGTTGCATCATCATCTGCATCTGTTGCAACATGTGCCTTTGCTGCTCCATAATCGCCATGATGTCCGGCTGGCCAAATCCACCCATACCATTCATGCCGTTCATCGGGTTCATCGGGCCCATACCACCAGGGCCGGCAGGGCCGCCCATGTTCGCCAATCCTTGCGCGATGCTGGCGACACGTGTGTTCGTCGTGCGTGGCTGTCTTCCAACGCCCATTCTCGGGCCTGTAGGAGGGCCTCGCGCTATCCTCTCGTTTCCAGACTGGCCGCGAACGCGATGCAGAGCGGCGTTGGGATCGTGAGTCCTGTCCATAGCACGGTTGATCTGGCCCATAATACGCTTTTCCCGTCCACCACGCATGCCGTTGCCGCTTCCGTTCCGCATAGCCTTGGGTCCAGTAGGACTTTGCGATGTTAGCAGGGTACCAGGTCCGGAGAGGGTTGATGAAGATGTGACATACGCGTTAAGCTCATTGCCAGAGCCGTCTGTTGTGACGTCCATGTTGAAGTCGCCCATTGAATTGTCTTGTGCCGTATCCATCGCACCCTGCTCGTCGGCTACGGGTTCAGGCGCGGAGCTGTACTGTGGAATGAGGGCATTTTGTTGCTCAAAGAGCCACTGAGCGAAGTGCAATGCGGTCGGGTCGTCAGGTCCCAGACTGAGAAGGTCGCCAGAAATCTCCGCGGCGACTTCATCCTGTGTTTTGCCGTTGGCCAGCATGAGGACGAGGTACTCGGCCATAGGGGCGGCTTCGGTGGTATTGCCCGCCCAGCCCACCTCAACTATTTTCTCCTGGATGGCATTGTTGAGGGCATCCGCCAGAGGGGTGCCAGTGGTGAGTTCGGTGGCCATGGTTCACGATCGGTGGGGTGGCGTATTGGGACGATGACGAACGAAGGCGCAAGGTCGGGAATAGAAGGGTCGTTTTGGGGTTTGAACGTTCACGACGGGGAGCTGACGACTATAGAAAGCTGGCGAGTTCGTGTCGAGATGGCGGCGGCGAAATCGGTCAGCGGAAGGCCGCAGGCGGTGCAGACCTGTCTTGCTCTGTCAAGAACGCGAAAGTTGAAAGCGACAGTCGGTCGGGGCTCGTGCAGCGGTTCTGTGCAGAGGAAGCCAGGTCGTTATCGAAAAGGTCGTGAGTTGCGCTCAGATACTAACGATACAAACGCTGTCGGGTCGTAAGATGTTAGGTTGAGAGATCGTGTAGGTTGATTTGAAGATGAAGATTTTAAGATTGGAGCTTGATGCCTGGTTCCAAGCCGAGCAGAACTGAACGTGCTTGAGACTTGCTTTGACAACTGTGGCTGGTGTCTGATCAGTAAGGTGCCGCCTGTGGCTTGTCGGTGGCTAGGATGAGTGTAATGGTAATACGTGATTGGTTCAGTTCCTTCACTTCCATTGAAGGAACCGCTTTGTCAAGGAGAATGGAAGGAACTGGGCAACTCCAGTCCGGTCCGCTTCGTTCCGTCACTTTTGACTCGCTTTTAATCAGCAAAGTAGCAATTGGTATCAGCCGGTTGGACGGTGTTTTCTTTTCTTCAACTCCGGAAAATGTCTAAACCGGCTATTGCTATTACATACATTATACATGATACATACCTGCCGTGTTCGGATTCAAGGGTATTGCGGCGTGCGGCTACCAGTACAAGTTCCAGCGCAGGTACTTTAGCACTGAATGCTATCGATTTACAATACCGATACGCTTGGTGATGTTCCCGTCTTGAACAAGAAAAGCCTGTTTGCTAGCAATTACCGCATCAACTCTCGAAATCGAGGTTCGGGTAAAACACTTTTCACGCAGGCATAAGCAGGGTTAAAGGTGTAAAGAAGTAGTGAAGAAGCATGTACATAGGTGACCGACACCTTTAATCCTGCTTGTGCCTGCGTGAAAAGTGTTTACCCGAACCTCGATTTCGAGAGTTGATGCGGTACCCAGTCACTTACCATCATCACTTGATCCCAAGGGTTTTTTTTTTTTTTTGTACGTGCGTGGGATTTCGCATACATACTGCGAACGCACCCTACCCGCCTTTGTTATGAAGTCATTGATCATTTCGGACAATCTGATCGACTTCACCTTGCATGCCCGTACGCGCACATTCGACGTTAGCCGGTTAGTACTATCGCACGGTCCACCTACAACCTAGCCGTGCTAGCTTTCAAAACCTTGCAGCGGGGAAGCACGTCTTCCATGGGTGCAACGTACAACGGTGCTTGCTCGGAGTATTCCCGTCTTCCACTTCCGCAGCATGTTCGCCCGAGGGACGACATCTGTAAATCTCTACAGGAACCAAATATCATATGCCTGGGGAAATACTCACCATTTGACTGGACTAGTAAGATGGACGATGCAGCTTCGAGCCTCGAGCTACCTTGACTCCGATCCCCTCATACTTCCAACTTTCGACACCGTCTACCGCTATATCAGACAAGTTCTACCCAGCTCACAACACTGATAGCCCCGCGTGATTCCCTCTCTCGGTGGACTTTTGACGGGATATCGATGTTGTGGTATTCTGCTAGGTCAAGATGCTTGGCCATAATTTGCGCCGAACCATGGTGGAAACAGCTTGGAAAACTTCGGGCAGCAGAGCAGCAACCGATGCCTTTACTTCCTCTCTTACCTCTACGGATACAGCAAGCATGTTCATCCTCCATCCAGGTCTCAGATCAGCAGGAAGAGAAGAGAGGAAAAGAGAAATGCATCGTGGCTTATTACGGACGAGCGTGTTACAGATCAAGTATGGCAGCTGAGTGGCGCCGAACAACAGGATCCTCCTAACTGCGGTGCAACCACCAAAGATTATTTAGAAAGCACCAGTGCTCGTTGGACAAGACAACCTCGTTCCAGACGCTGCCCCTTGCGGCTTTGCTAATAAGTAAACAGGAGAGAGGACAGTAGCCAACCAACGACCCGGGCCGGCCGCGAGATCTGTCACTACGAGGCAGAGTATGCCGGTATGGCAGAACACCGCCTTAGGCCTACGTTGAGGCTCGAGCTAGAGGTACCAGAAGCACGGAGGAGGTATCGTGAATGTGTGTGATAGGTACGGCCATCAAAGTATCGTGGTCTCCTTCTCGGCTTCTCCAACCCCGAACCCAACCGCAGTTGTGGGCTCCCATCCGAACGCACCTCATGGCGTTCATACGACCATAACATGTCGAGTGCCGCCTCGGGTCAGCATCCGCGGTCATTCGTGGTTAATTGCCCCGCCTCCGACCCAAAGATTCACTGGAGATATGTATCACCGCCAATCCTTTCGTTTAGCGGCCAGCCTATGCCGATCTCCCTCTCGCACTCGGCCTCGTAGGGCATTTTCTCTGCATCGCGAATCTCCTCCTGTCAGTAAGACTCTCCTCTGGCCTACGGTGACGCCTGAAGCCTGAAAGACTTTGGGGATTCTAGTCAGTCTAGCTGTTGGTAGGTCGCAGGTCGCCAAGACGCCCAGACATCAAACCACAAGAGTGTTAGTTCTCAAAACACTGCCGCCCAAAGGCTTTTCATCAACGACCAACAGAAAATGGCGACTCACGATCTTTCGCTCTCTTTCCTCTGCGAACGGGGCGCAATTCATTGTGGCATGGAATCACAAGATTTCCATTCAGCTCACAGCCAAGCCAAGAGCCCAGGGAGAGAGAGCATAACGCATGGCTTACCGCCCAGCAAAAGCTGCCCTGTGGTGTAACTAACCGTACTTGGGGCCCATCGTCCGCGGACCTCAACCTATAATTCTCCGCACCACGACTTTACCCGTGGGTGTGAGGTCGGCCTTGTCTCGCTACACCCACTCTCTTAGAGTGGGTAAAAAAATCCGTAGACAGCACAAAACCCGTAGACAGCCAATGTCTAAATCCCATACTACCGCTTTTTTGCGCCGGCAGACCACTACACCAACCAGACTATATTCCCGCGCAAAAGGATACAAATAATCGAAGTTGACACTTCGGTCGCTTAAGTGGTCTTATATAGTTGCGATGACAGATCCCATCTGCCATCACATCCCTCATGATGGAGATGCTCTTTTGGGGTTAGGGTTATATTGGCAAGTTTTGGCTGTCTACGGGTTTTGTTCTGTCTACGGATTTTTTTACCCACTCTCTGCAAGAGAGTGGGTGTAGCGAGACAAGGCCGACCTCACACCCACGGGTACCGGTATACCTTACCGGTTACGTAGGTACCACCTACTGGCACCGAGCCACCACCTACCGGCACCGAGCCACCGACCACCTCGAAAAAAGGCGTCTCCATGTCCCATGAAGCTCTTGTTCCTATACCGATGTCCACTAAGCTTAAAATCTCTCTGACGTAACGTTGCGCCAATGTCAAGGTACACTACGGTATATTGCAACAGCAGCTGCTTCTTGTGGAAAACACCGAGGCGAACCACATCACATCCTCCAAAGCGACGGGATGTACATCCAACAAGAGAATGTTTGGACATCACATCTACTATACTTCCGACTAATCACACACGGCACAAATCGGCACAAAAAATCAGAAACAACAGAAATCATAACAACAAAAGAGACAGACAAAAAAATCTCACGGGTCAGCCGTCGCAGATTGTTCCAATCCCTTTCAGCTTCCTTTCCTCCGAACTGAA
>NW_026944398.1:0-20817 GCF_033439725.1 Neurospora tetraspora
GTTTGGTGTTGATGTTTGGCCGTGACGCACTTGTTCGTAAGGAACTTGTGCTGTTTAATAAGCGAACAAAAAGCAACAACCACGACAACAACAAAACCTTCCTATAACCAGTCAACAGTGTATCACCGATTCTCGCAAAAACCTGATGGTGATGCGGTCTGTCGCGGAAATACCTACACACAAGACGAACCAGAGACGGGCGATACGAAACTGTGCATGAGCTTTCTGCGCCCAAGATTGGCCAATCTTAACTTTGTTCACACCAGCACACGCAACCACTTTGCACCTGCCCCACCATGTTCGATGGGGAACCAAGCTTTTAAATTGAAATCGGTCATGGCCCCATCCGATCTCCATGCATTTGCAACGACACGTCTTGTTCGCTAACACTGTGCAGCACAGCATTGAGCATTCGTTCAATCAACAAGTTGAAGCCGCCAACCACGGGATTTACATACCTATTGGGTGGTCGGGACGCAAAAAAGACGTGAATCACGGCATGAAAAAGCAACTCGATGTTTCCCGCTTCTGGAAATCTCCAAATGGGGGTTTTGTTATTGCCGGTCATCATTTATCACATCCTGTTGAATTAACCAATTGGCACGGACCAATTTCCAGAAGTGCCCCTTTTTCTTCGTTACGTTCACACCCCTAATTATAGAAAACAGGGGGTCCAAGTACCTACGGGGTTCCCGGTTTCTGAAGCGTTTTGCCTGGGAAAGGAGGTGCAGCGTCGTTCATCGCATGCCAATTTGTCGCCCGACGGGAATGGAAGTTACAAGCAGAACACAGACCGCCTAGCCGTAGCAACGGGAACACTTTGTCCACCATCCATCGTCATCGCCAAACAAGAGAAAAAAAAGGTTGTTGGATTCACGATAGACATGAAACTCCGATCTTACAATGTGCGCTACATACCTTACCGCTACGCCTTACGCAGCAGGCAAGCAGACGGGCAGCAGATCACACTACTGCCAAGTACCGGCAGTGCATACCACAGTAACTTTTGGGCAATCACTTCCATCGCATAGAACGCCAAACAGACGTCATGTCATGTCCCTGTGACGGATAAGCAGACAGGTCGGGTCTGGACGTGCGCTGTCGACTTGTCAGAGCAACCTTTCTGGCTTTTTCAACCTAAAAAAGTTCAAATGAAATCCAAGAAAGATCGCCTTCGCCTGGATCGGCCTTAAACTCAAGTCAAATCATTCAAGCTCGTGGATATCAAGATTCAAGAAAGCGAACAAGCTTCATACTGATCAACACCAGGCTCGTTCGCTCGCTCTCGACCGACCTCGACCGGGATAAAAGGATGATGCTCTGGCCTGTTGTGCCTGGCCAAACATCCGAGTTGATGATGATCTTCTCTCGATGACATCCTTCTCTTACGGAAACAGTTACAGCGTCCAGGCGTTGAAACGAGACGGGTAACGGGACAAGGAAAAGGGACAGGAACCATCCCGTTCTGATGTATCCCAGCATGCCAGCATCCAGCATCCCAAACAACCTTGAGGACCTCATGGTTCGTCATCTATCAAGACCATGTAATGTTTCAACGAAAAGTCGTCGTTCCCTGGGTTCCAGACCTTTTCGTCCGTTCCGTTGACTCGTTGAGCCCCCGACTCCCCGACCCTCGGGCCCTTGATGCCAAGACATATTGCTGCTTTGATGTATAAGTAAGTGGTGGTTGGTATCAGATATATAAGTTGAAGGATGAGCCTCAATCCTCAGTCGTCTCAAAAGGAGGCCCGAGACGGGTAGACCAGAAGGAGGCCTTGTGGACGGTCAAGTTCAGCTACCTGCTGCTGCTGCTGTGCAACCTACCACCCTACCCACATATTAGTATCCATGTCCATGATCTTGACAAGAAACGAACGGATTTAAGCTCGGGTGGCTACTCACTCATCAGTGGCAAGCAACTCGGTAAAACAGTTCATATGAATGGCAAATCTTCAATTTTCTTGCCCGTCGTTTGCGAGGACTCGGCTACAAACAACATCCGCGGGGTTAGGGTTGATGAAGCTAGGTCGTCGTCAAAGCACTTGCATGCAAGTATGTTGTCGTTCCTACAGCCAGCACTCACTTATATACATACATACATACATACTACATACATCCATCGCCCGTGCTCGTACGTGCGTATACAAGTCAAAGAGGGGGTGCAAACTTTCTTTTCATCCTACCAGATGTAGGTAGGTAGGTGTTCATCTGGACATTTTTTCATCCCATCTCAACTTACATCTGTAATCCACAATTGCATCGGGAAATCTCCCAACGTCTCCGAACCAACGACGACATCCGTTCATCTCTATCTTACCAGACAACCAGACAACCGGGCAGATCTACCCCTAGACTACACCCCAAAGGTTTGACGCTGAGAACCTCAGCATAGCCGCGCGTTGTGGTGCGTGGCCTGCGTGGCCTGCGTGGGTGCTCCAGTCTCATGCTAGGTTGATCATTGATGGCGATCAATTTACAATGATGACCAATCTTTGTCCTCCTAAGGGCACGAGAAGAAGAAGTGATATTCCGTTCCGCGTTTTGGATTACCAGGGGGGGGGGGGGGGGGGGGGGGGGGGGGGGGGGGGGGGGGGGGGGGGGGGGGGGGGGGGGGGGGGGGGGGGGGGGGGGGGGGGGGGGGGGGGGGGGGGGGGGGGGGGGGGGGGGGGGGGGGGGGGGGGGGGGGGGGGGGGGGGGGGGGGGGGGGGGGGGGGGGGGGGGGGGGGGGGGGGGGGGGGGGGGGGGGGGGGGGGGGGGGGGGGGGGGGGGGGGGGGGGGGGGGGGGGGGGGGGGGGGGGGGGGGGAACAAGCCTCTGCCTCTTAATTTCAAAGAGAAGACGTTACACGTAGAAAGATTGGACGGAGTTGAACAGTTCCAGAGAAACAAGCTCTTTCAGATGTGGCTCTTGAGTAAATATAAACATATATAGTACATACTGAGATGACAATCCATGACGCGTTTGTCCGGTATTCTACGTCAAGTGAAGTGATAATTGGACATCTTTCACACACACACACACATGAAAATCCCTATAGCAACCAAACACACCTCCTTCAGAAAATGCATAAAACCTCATATACCACTCAATGCATCAGTTTAAAACCCGTTGAATTCGCATTCTACGAACTCACCTTCACTAACCTTCAAGCGTTGCTTCCTAGCCCCACTACCTTACCCCAGACCAGCTGACGACTCAAGTGTCACTCACACCAACTTCAAAAGGTCGTGTAAGTGGTTGTTGTGTCCCGTCCAACTCTGCAAGCTCTGCAAGCTCTGCAAAGCCCAGGAAAAGCTCTGCAGCAACAAACGACGAAAGTTGATGGAGGCTGGAAAAGGCGACAACGAAAAAAGGGCTTGATTCTGGAGTTGTCTAACGGAAGAGGAGAAACGGAAACCAGGGCAGCCTAAATACCTGGAAGGGAGTGCCGGTGAATGGGCGAGGCTAGTGAATGGCCCAGGGCACGGACTTCCAACAAAAGTGCTGACCGTAACACCCGATGAGAGTTGTGTACCTGTAATTGTTTGCTTGTGAGTGAGGTACGTAAGGTCGGTCAAGTAGGTCAAGGAGGTCAGGTCATGCTTGTTTTGTCTTGTCTCGCTTGCTGCTTGTGGTAGCTTGTGGTAGGGTGGTACGTAGATATGCGAGGTGATACGGAGACTATGTAGGAGGCCGGTTGGGGTCATGGGTTTGGAAGGAAGGGAAGGCTGTGATTTGTCTGTACCTTCACATGTTGGGGGGTTTTGATGAAGGGACGGGTGGTGGGTGAGCGGTGGTATAGGGTAGAGAGAGTATTTGCGAGTTATATCAAGTTTCCATGATGGTAAATTCGTAGGCTCTATAGTACGGTTCAACTCGTGCCCTAACGGGTTACTAAGTCGTCATCATATCATCACTCACATCGGATACTACCGCGCCAGCAGCGAGCTCGACTCGCCTTCCTCAGGACAAAGCAAAAGCCCCATTCCTACTATCTTCGTTTTTTTTTTCCCAACCCGTATCTCCCAACCCCAACTACTCCATACTACTAACATCAGTCCTCCTCAACCCTCCACATATACCACATAAACAAACTCCTATAAGGCCTAAACCTCTCACTAATCTCCCTCATCTCCGCCTCACTCATATACTTCCACTTCTTATCCTTTCCGTTCCCTCCCCATTCTTCCCATTCTTGAGTTTCTTAACATCCCTTCCCACAAACGCCGCCATCCCCCTCTGCACGCCCAAATCGCCCAGCGAAAAGACATCCATCCTCTTAAGCGCAAAGCAAGCAAACATCTCGACGGTCCAGAGCCCCAAGCCGCGAACGGCAACGAGTTTGGCGACTAGTTCCTCGTAGGGCGCCGAGGCGAGGAGGGAGGCGGATAATTCGCCCGAAACGAATTTGGCGGCGAGGCCGTGCATGTACTCGGCTTTGCGCTGGGAGAGGCCGGCGGTGCGGAGGGTGGGGAGGTCCTTGGCTAGAACCTGAGAAGGGGTTGGGAAGCGGCGTTTTGTTGGTGTTGGTGTTGGTTCGCCTTCGGCTGCTGGGTGGGCGGCATCATCTTGCCCGTTCTGACCGTCGTCCTCTTTGGCCTCCTCTTGAGAAAAAGCGGGATCGTCGAATAGAGCGACGAATTTGGCTTTTATCGACTTCGCTGCCGCCCCGCTCACTTGTTGAGAAATGATGCTGCTCACCAGACTTTCAAACGGATCGATCTGCTCTGCTAGCCCCTCGGGACTAAAGATGCGGCAGGGGTGCTTGTCGATGAGATGCTTCATGCGATGGTCGACGGCGATGAGGTGGGCGCAGGCTTTTTCGAGGATGTTTTCTGTTGTGGTGTCGTTGTCATCTTTTTCCCGTCGGGGGCCCTAAGCTTGGATGGGGAAAGAAGGCCTTCTTCGGTATCTCTCGGTCTGATGGGACTGGAAGAGACCACTCTAGAGGTTTGAGGGGAGAGTAAAGGGGCGTTGGTCTTGGTTGGATCGGCTAGGCGGGAGACGGCGGCGGGTTTGGGCTTCTGAGCAGCGGGAGAGGAGAGGAGAGCTGCAGCGGCTGGTGTTGGGGTCGCGGGTGGTGGTGCTGCCTTCTTTGAGACTTTCCGTTTCTTTCTGCGGAGTTGAAGATAGTTGTGGTTCTGTTGTTGATGAGGGTGCCGGCTCACCCTCGTCTTCGGCGCTGACCTTCCTCTTCCGGGACTTCGGAGCAGGTGGAGGGACTATGGGAGCAGCCGCGCCGTTGGGCTGGGCTGCGGCCAGAGCACTTAACCGGGCAGATCTCCGGGTTGCCATCTTCACGGTAGGTGTTGTCAATTGGAGACAGTTGAGGGATGTGGTGAGTGTGCGACGAGTGTCGACTCGACCAGGGTGAGTTGTGAGTATCTGACAGTATTCGACTGGCTGTCTCAACCGACCCAATGCCTGACGTATGAGTCTCGATTTAACTTGACAGGGTCTCAATTTCATGAACCCGTCGATATCCCCAAAGAGAGTGTAGTGGCAAAACAGAGGATGAAAATTTGAAACTTGGGATGCTCAACTACTCCTCAATTGGTAGAGTGTGTAGGCAGTGTAGTTCCCCAAAGGAGAGAACAAAGCAAAGACAAAGTAGCACTAACTACACGATAACAGGCACAGGCAGCAGTGTAGCATTCACAACGCGTCTTTGATCGACGTCATGGCCGTCCCGGGTCCGTCGGTGTCGCCTGCTCACGTGGCACGGAGCTAAGTCGTGCAAAGGTCGGGAGAAAGTCCGGGAGAAGGGAGACAGGTTGGAGATGTGCAAACGGACTCCAAAAAATGACAAGCAGTTCCTGCAGAGACGGTGCCGTGTCGGCAGTTTGCAAACTCGTAGCTGTAGCCGATAGGGGGTTTACCAAAAACAAAAGCTTGTCTGGCTTCATTGTGCCCCTGAGAGATGCAGCAATTCAGAGGATTTATTACGTATTGAGGCCCTCTGAAAACTAGACAAGTGTTTAGACTTGAGTAATGAATAGGCCTTACATTGAGTGGTATAGTTTGTGGTGGTTAAACGGAAGCTCAGCTCAGCCCTCATGCTGACTGTAACTGGTTATATAATTATATGGGAAACCTCAAACACGCCCCATGATTGCGGTCCGGGTTTCTGGCCGGTCAACATGCAGTGCCGCCCCTTTTCCACACCCGGGCCACGTTGATATCAAAGGGTTGCAACGGCGGCTCGAATATTGTTTCCGCACCTACGGACCGGACCTGGCGAACCTATTTCCACCGGCCCGCAATCATTACGGCGATTACGGCGTTGCAGCATCTTTTGGGAATAGAAGACGGCAATCGGCCCCGCTCCCGAACTACGCATAAACAACGAGACAAGGCGAGCGAGGGCCAGAGCGCTTGGCGGCGAGCGGAGGGAATTGCACCGACCAGGTCGAGGTGAGGGTACCTGGTAGGTAGAGGGGCATCCTTGTCCTGGGGGAAACATGCTAAAACCCGTGAGATTCTGGATCGAGATGATGGTGGAGGGAAGGAGGAGCCCTCGCTGTCCTTATGTTAAGACTCAAGCCTCGGATGGATGGTAATAAGTATCGGAAACAGATATAATTTGCGCCCCCTCTTGTTGCAGCCATCACAGCACAACAATTCTTTTTCTATTGATAGCAAGGACCAGATGTGCAGTGGGCAGGCTGATCGCGGCCGTTGATCGAGCAAATGCTGGAAACCCTCCCCCAAGCCAGTGTCTCCCCCTTGAGACCGCTCTGAGTGGATGAGAACGGTGCGCCCGGACCATGGCATACTAATTAAGCGGGTCTTTTACCCCCCAAACCCGGGGCCCCGGGGCCCCTGATAGGCTAGTCCATCCTCGACCCCCCCTGAAGTGGACGACGAGGTGGACGGCAGACCCCCCCTGGTGAGCGTGTACGGTGCGTGCGGTGTCCCTTCTCGCTGAGAGAGATTCTGGAACCATTGGCGGGCTGGGCAGTGACCCTTTGGACTTTCTCAGCCTCCGTCCGTCCTCCCGTCTCCGTCCCCGTGTTCCCCGTCCGTTGCTTGAGTAAGAGTTTCGATCCCGACCACACATCAGAATACGCGGACTCAACCGCGTGTCACTTTGCTTGCTTCTGTCTTGTACACTTTCTTGACGACCTTCATACATTTGACGACGACGACGAGAGAGCCATTGCTACATTCGCTTGTAGGATCCTCCTTCTCCGAGATACCGCCTTCGCACTGCCTGCTTCAGGAGACGTGGGCTTTTCCACCCAACCGACACACCCGTAATTTCTCCACGACGCCACACGAATTCCCACGCGAATCTTCCTTTGCTACACCGGGCCATATCGCATTCCTCAGCCGCTCTACCAAAAGTGCCATTGCCGCTGCGCATCGCATCGTCGACCTAGCCGACAGCTACACGGCTCCCATCTCCAACTTTTAGACTTAATATCCTCCTCGACCAGTTCAGCGGGTGGTGCCGAGGGCCACCCCGTTTCACAATAATGCTTCTTCCCAAAGGCGGCGTCAGCTGGAAGGCTGCGAGAGCACAGCTTCCTCCCGCAAGGGCACTATGGGCTATCCTCACAAAGACACGATTCCTCCTCCTCGTTGCCGTAACAGGAGTTGTGCTATTACTATGGCGCGGCATCAGCACAGGCGCCTCCGAGATGCAAAGGTTGGTGTCATCCCATGTCTTGTGCTTCCGCCATCTGTATGCTAACGTCTGCGTCTTCCTTCAGTTTCTACTGCTGGGGTCCCTCAAAACCGCCAATGGAGATGACCCTCAACGAGCAACAAGCTTGGAGTGCTCACCTCCACACCCCTGTTATCTTCAACCACCACGCTCCGCTAGAAATCAACTCGTCTACCATCAGCCACGTTGACCTTAACCCCGTCAAGTCCACCACCAAGGCCGTCGCCAACGAGGAGCGCATCCTGATCCTCACCCCCCTCAAGGATGCCTCCAGGTATCTCTCCAAGTACTTCGAGCTGATTGCCGAGCTTACCTACCCCCACCACTTGATCGATCTCGCCTTCCTCGTCGGCGACTCTACCGATGACACTCTTGCTGTCCTTGCTTCCGAGCTTGACCGCATCCAAAAGCGTCCCGATCAGATCCCCTTCCGCAGCGCCTTGGTTGTCGAGAAGGACTTCGACTTTAAGCTGAGCCAGGATGTTGCAGAGCGCCATTCGTTCGCTGCCCAGGGTCCTCGTCGCAAGGCCATGGGTCGCGCGCGCAACTACCTCCTCTCTGCTGCTCTTAAGCCTGAGCACTCCTGGGTCTACTGGAGAGATGCGGACATTGTCGACAGCCCCAAGAAGATTCTCGAGGACTTCATTGCCCACGATAAGGACATTCTCGTTCCCAGTATGGATAACCTTCCGTGAAAGACCCCACATGGGCAATAGAGCTAACATGTGATAGACATTTGGTTCCACCGCTACCAGAACGGCCGCGATATCGAGGGAAGATGTGAGTTTTGGACTATCGCCTCATAATTGGTTTCCAAGTTACTAACCGCTTCACAGTCGACTACAACTCCTGGGTTGAGTCCGATAAGGGTCGCAGACTCGCTTCTAGCCTCGATAAGGATGTTGTTCTCGCTGAGGGTATGTTGATGCTCCAAGACACTGGAAGTTGACACAGACTAACATGGTTGTTCACAGGCTACAAGGAGTACGACACCGGCCGCACTTACATGGCTAGAATGGGCGACTGGCGCGATGACAAGGACGTCGAGATCGAACTTGACGGCATTGGTGGCGTGAACATTCTTGTCAAGGCTGATGTCCACCGCTCTGGTAGGTCAACATATTTTTGCGCCTTAGAGAGGGCAGCTCCGGCTAACAATATAGGCATCAACTTCCCCTGCTACGCTTTCGAGAACCAGGCCGAGACGAGGGTTTCGCCAAGATGGCCAAGCGCGCCGGTTACCAAGTCGTTGGTCTTCCCAACTACGTTGTCTGGCACATCGACACCGAGGAGAAGGGTGGCAACGCATAAAGAGTCTATAAACGGATTCTCTCTGCATTGACATCCTGTCTTCACATACCCGATATAAAACGGCGCGGCGGCGAGGGAAAACGCAATTTTTTACATACTGTACGAAAGCCCACGACATACACAGATCAAGATTCATCGAATGTTTCGCCAGCAGCGTGGTGACAGGCCGGCGTTATGGGAAGGGGTACGGCGGGACGGCTCGGATATTTTTCTCTTCGTTTTACAAACAATTTCCAGTCACACTACTCGAAAACCCCCAGCTCTTCCACCAGCCGCCTCCCTCCCCGAGCTCGCGCGCCAACCGTATCTCGCTCGAACGCGGCCGATAAACCCGGGTCAGCTTCCGGTAGCCGGTAACCGCTACCACATCATAATGAGCAGAAACGCACACAACAGACGAAGAAACGTGTACAGGAAGGGTCATCGAAAAACCACCGGTTAATAAAGCATTTTGGTTAACGTACGTAAAGAGGAGGGACGAGGAAAAGTGATGAAAGAAAGAAAGAGGCATGTGTATACATCATGAAGTTTTCTTTGAATGGATAAACCAAAAGTTGTGTTGGGCTTAGAAAGGAGTGTGTGGAAGAGGCAGTGATGGAGGCAGCGAGACAGCCAAGCCCACTCAAGCGGACGTCCTTTTCTCCCTCCTCCTCTCAGCGAGCTTTTGGTTGCCTGGTTTGGTTGGACGGTTGGCTGGCAGGTCGGTTGGTTTTTTTTCCGAACTGGTAAAACGGAAAGAAAGAAAGAAGAATGAAGTTAAGACATAATATACTATACTTATTTTCCTGTTTACACAAACTCTTTTTGTACCTTCTTGTTTACAGACAGAGAGAGTCATTGCTTATCCATAGAAAAAGGGGGTTTGGTGTGCGGATGGTTTTGTTTTTCTTTTCTTTTCTTTTCGTTCTTCTTGTTGTAGGATAGTTTACTCCTTTTTTTTGTTTACACTTGTTCAACTTGTTAACGTAGTAATGAGAGTCACGGTTCCTTCTCATGAGGGACTTGATATACATATCACGCCATCTATACTGCCTTGTCACTTGCTTAACAAACTTGGAGATGATCGAAAACTGGTTCGAGACTTCAACACTTCGACCTCCGCCTGGTATGAAGTTTGGCCCCTGACCATGGCTACCGAATGTTGGCCACGGATACTCATCTCTACAAATAGTATCCGCAAGCTGAAAAGCAGGCTGAGCCCACTAGGACGTTCAATATGACCTCCTTAGAACACTCAAGAGTTGGGTTAACGTGACTCAGCTTTGTAGGAAGTGTAAACTTGACTAGGTACCCGTGCCTCGCCCCCACTTTATTTGGACTCGCCGGACTCGCACCACCTAAAGTTGGTGCTCACGACCGCAACGGCCACACCAGCGCAACGGCCAGGTCAGGGTTAGAGGTGCAGTTTTGGCCATGAATTACCGGTCGCAACATGAATTTCCCAACACAACAAAAAAGTCATATAAAAAAACGCTAACCACAGGCAATGCATCGCCCTGATTATGCTTCTGGTCTTCGTTTTTTTTCAATTGGTTGTTGGAATGCGTTGTGAGCTTTCACCATTTTCGGTATTTGGAATACATTTGCACCTTCAACCCTGGTGGCCGTTGCGCTGGTATGGCCGTTGCGGTCGTGAGCACCAACTTTAGGTGGTGCGAGTCCGGCGAGTCCAAATAAAGTGGGGGCGAGGCACGGGTACTTTGAGTACTCCTAGTCTCAACTCCAATTTTCATAAGCTACCCAAAGCCAATTGGACACTTGAGAACTTTCCAGTGTTAGAAATAAAGCCGATGATCATCGTCGTCTTGGGCAGTTTACACCTCTTCTTCCTGAAACATAACAGTGGCCAAGCATATAACAGGCAGCCATGACCGTTATCTCTCGTTCTCCCTGATGGGATACAGAGTCATTAAGCATTGAGTGGAGTTGGTCATATCTACAATTCATACACTTATTCAACGTACAACACCAGCAACACTAGGTATCAGCTCTCTTCCATCTCTTCCCTCTCTTCTCCTCTGTCTCTGCTTTGAAAAACCCAGGATAAAGTCTATTGCCCATTTTCTTCTATGTGTATAGGTAATTCTTTTCTCCCGTGGTCTTCACCACCTCCACTTCCTCTCTCCCACTTCATGCGGTTGCACGAGTCCTGAGAACGCGAGCAAAACATAGACAAAAAGCCTGGGCTCTTGCCCGTTGCCGTCGCATCCCAAACTCCCAAAACACCCCGTCCACCTTTTCCCCCTTCTCCCCTTCATCCTTTTCCAGAAAGCAATTGGCAGCAAGTTGTCGGGAGTTCCAGGTTCCAGATCGAGGGACGAGTTTTTTTTGCGCGCAATCCACTTTATTGCTTGGTATCTTCGGCTTCCAATCCTAGGTAGGTAAGAGTATCCCAGCTTTCCCTTCTTCGGTATTTCCTCTTTCTTTCCCAAGAATCGAAAATCATTTTTTCCTTCGAAGTCGGCCAGTCCAGTCCAGTCCACCGCGCGGATAACGGAAACCTCTCCCTTCTCCTCCCTTCCCCCACACTCTTCCCTTTCCATTTACACCCTCACAGAAGCCCGAAAATGGCGCGCTTAGTTCTTGACAATAGTCAGGGTGTCGAGAGCGGCCTTCTCGGCGGCCTCGGCCTCGATCTGCTCGATCAAGGGGCGGAGGTAGGGGACGTCCTCCTCCTGGGTGGTCCACTCGTTCTTGGGCAGGAGCTTGTGGGTGAGGGAGAGCTGGGTGGCGCGGCGGATGCGGTAGATGCGGTCGTACGCCTCCTTGGGGGGCAGGCGGTTGAGGGCGGCGAGGACGTTCTCGTCCTCCTCGGAGATGAGGTCGTCGGTGCTGTTGGTGGTTGGTTAGTTAGTTATGGGCGGTTGGCAGGTCGGTTATATGGTGGTAGGTAGGTGGGTGGGTGGGTGGTCCTGCTCGGGGATGTGGAAGGGAGGGAGGGGGGAACTGCTGCTAGGGCGCGAGCCATTGAGGTAGAACCGGGCCGAGAGGAGACAGATGGATAGATGTAGGACATGGTGCGATGGTCGATACAGATAGACACAGCTACGAGCTACGTCACATGGGTCCCGGTCCCGGACCACGGCTGGCCATCGAGGTATAAACAAACAAACAAAAAGGAAAACAACAAAAACTCACCGGAGACCCATCTGACGGTAGCCGGCGGCATTGATGTACCAGTTGCTGACGGGCTTGAGCATCTTGGACAACCAGCCCCGCTTAGCGACGGCCTGAGCAAGAGAAGGGGCAGACATGGTGATGGATGATTGTCGACCGGGGGGGTTGGTTAGTCGGTGATAGGTGGTGAGGTGAGGTGGTGTACTCTCTTGTCGTCTGGTCTGGAAGGCTACAAAGCACACTTGAAACACCAAGGTCGAGATTCAAGATGGAGGTCGGAGAGAGCTAACAAATTGCCGCGACCCGCAAATCAGCAGACCCGCGAAAGTCAGCCAGCCAATTCAGCCAGTAGAGAGAGAAGCTCCGGGTGCTCCGTGCGTTCTTTCTTTCCCAGAACCCGTCTCCCGTCCCTCCGGGAAAAGCCGTGTCCAGTCTGTGATTTGTTGATGCCTCAAAGCTCAGGCTCTACGAGGATAGGGAATTGGAAGGTCCAAGGTCTTCTTTTCTTGGCAAGGGTTTGGGTTACCGTCCCTGCCGTCGTCAAAATGCCAAGCCAGAAATAGGTAACCTGGAATGGGCCGTGGTGGGTCTAGAATTGGAGCCGACGACCAAGGGCGCCGCTTTTTTGCGGGCGACGGGCGCTGCGGTTTGGCGTTGAGAAGGCAAGCTCCCGTTGGAAGCCCAGGGTGAGGTTACTTGGTAGGTGACCACCGGCGCTGCTTCGCTGCAGTGAAACTGAATCTCGACTGATATCATCTCTTGTCCGGGGAAAGGTTAAACGGCCTGACTGCCGTCTGAACTCCTGAGACTTTTGAGACCTGACAAACACATGATTGTCTGGACACTTTCTGGCCCCAAACACTTTTTGTATCTTCATGACTCGGATGGGAAATTCGAGGCAGCACCCAGCGCATCCGGAATTGCTCCTTATTCTCACTCCCTACGCACTACGGGAGTCACGGGCTGGTAGTGGACAATCAGTGAAGGTGACATAATTGGTAACCATAATTGGCATCCGCGTCCCTCCGTCATTGCCGTTGGCTCTTGTGTAGATAGTTTCCTTAACAAGATCCAACCTACACATTAACATGTCCATCCTCGGCCTCAGTCCGGCATTCGCACACAAGGAAGTTACTGTTATAATCTAAAAGAGTCGTGTTGTAGCTTCCACTTTGTTGAACAAACATCATCCATCTCTTTGCCAAGAAACCCTTTCTTTGAGAGACGGGACTTCCCCCACATTTGCCATTCTTTCCTTCGACCTGCATACCTAGCTCTATACTAGGTAGCCGGGCAGGTGCTCGTGTGCTCGAATCCTACGAACCGAAATCTGTCTCCAATTGCGAAAAAGAACCTTCTTCCAACGACAAGTTCCCAAGGATCAGCGCCAGGGCCTCTTTCCAGCGCAAAAAACCCGGCTGCCCCGAGCCTCACGGACGAACGGTGATATCTGTTGAACTCTTGTTATCAACACCTCGGTCTTCGACTCAGTCCCCCAAGCGATCCTCTTCCCCGCACCCGCGCTAGTACGCTGCTGCAATTCCCCAAGCCGGGAACATCAAGAACAGAGAGAATCACAAGCCAACACCAACAACACCCCAAGACTCCAAACTCCAACAAGCCGAGATCACCACCCTCTTTCCGACACTACGGCGGCATCACGAGTCACCGATTACTCCGGGGTCTCTGAGTTGCGACCAGCAGAGACCCCTCGAACAAAGACGCATCAATCCGTCTCGATCCCTTCGACCCGTTCCCCTGCGTCTCGATTCCCCAGTCCCAGTTCCGACTCGAGTCGAGAGAAGGGTAGCGGCATGTCTAATCTCGAAACCCAACACCACATCTCCCACTCTGGACCAGATTCCGCGAGTTCGGCAGCAGAATATGGCGTGCCACCCACCACTCTTGCCGACTCGGTGACCGAAGAGCTGGAGGAGACAGAAACAGCAGGGCACGACATAACAGAGGAGAAGACTGACATAGCGCCGGCCGACCCAATGCAAGACCCTAGCCGGATAACGGGGCTGGAAAGATGGGCAGTCCAGGCTTCGGATTCGCAGTTCAATGCGCTCGCCGGCGCAGTGGGAGGCTTGATGTCCGGCGTGATTACCTGCCCGCTGGATGTCATAAAGACCAAGTTGCAAGCGCAGGGCGCGGGGCACCATGTGGGCCAGCCTAGGATGTACAATGGCTTGGTAGGCACGGCGAAGGTAATATGGAAGCATGAGGGCATTCGCGGCATGTATAGGGGTTTGGGTCCCATAATAATGGGTTACTTGCCCACTTGGGCCGTCTGGTTCACAGTCTACAACAAGAGCAAGATATGGCTAGGCGAATACTCCGGTATGTCTTTAGTGTCTGTACGGAGACAAGGCGTCAATGCTAACATATATGCGACAGACAAACCAGTTGCGGTAAACTTTGGCGCATCCATCATAGCTGGCGCTAGTAGTACCATCGCGACCAACCCGATATGGGTCATCAAGACCCGACTGATGTCGCAGTCAGCATCGCACGACACCCCTTGGCACTACAAGTCCACGTTCGATGCCGCGCGCAAGATGTACACCACCGAGGGCATTCTGGCCTTCTACTCCGGATTGACACCTGCTCTTCTGGGTCTCACTCACGTGGCCGTCCAATTCCCCGCCTACGAGTTCCTCAAGACCAAGTTTACTGGACAAGGCATGGGCGGCGCCGCCGGCGACCAGAACACCAAGCCAAGCTTTATGGGCACTTTTGCCGCCTCCGTCCTCTCCAAGATTCTCGCCAGCAGCGCGACGTATCCCCACGAGGTCATCAGGACGAGACTGCAGACACAGCGCAAGCCGATGCTGGAACAGGAGCACTTGCAGGGTCTGGAGTGGTTTCCAAGAACGGCGCTGAGTCAAAGCAGCTGGCAACATCACTGCCCAAGTACAGAGGCGTGGTGGGCACCTTCAAGACCATGCTCAAGGAGGAAGGGTGGAGGCGTTTTACGCTGGTATGGGAACCAACATGATGAGAGCCGTCCCCGCGGCGACCGTCACCATGCTCACGTACGAGTACGTGATGAACCACCTGAAGCAGGCGAGGCAGCATGGAAAGGAGAAGCTGGCCAAGGTTGCGGAGGTTGCGGCTGTGAAGGCTGAGAGTGGAGAGAGGCTTGAGAGGCCTGAGATTTCCAGCAGCACCAGCAGCTAGAGACGTGCAATGGGATCGAAGGGTGCTCACATGTCTTGAGTAGGTGAGGGTTCGAAAGTTGGATATTTATATATGTAGCTTATATATGGCGCGAAGCGAACATACACACACACACACACACATACACACACAGACGGAACGCGCGCAAAGTGGAAAAGCGGAACGGGACTGGGCGGGCAAAGGCAAGATAGGATCACATTGCGATACCCCGGAAGGGCGGTACTGGTACTCGGGATTCTTCATATATATACCTTTGGTATACCGGTATAGCGAGCATATATAGTCCTATGTTGAGCATACTTCAGCTTGATCGTGTGGTTGTCGTTCAAGAGATAATTTGGATTCCTCGCCAGACCAGTGAGTGATCTGAGCATCTTAGAAAGCGTAGTCGGCCGCAGTCTTGTCCACAAAACTCATGATGACTTGTTCAAAAACCTCAAGAGAAATGGCTACTGTATCACACTATGCCCATAAAAGGTAGCGCTGCGTGACGGGTGTTGAATGCGCTCATTCCTAGGTCGGTCCTCAAACGTCGTCGGAAAGGGAAAGACGCTCGGTCCACTTACACGGGCAGTTAGTTCTATAGTACGATGGTGGCAGTGGTAGCGAAAGAAACCTCGAACGATACGACCAACAAGACCAACGACGACAACCATTCATCACCTGTACCAACGACGCCCATCTCTGATATTTCTTTTACTTTAATTGACCTACTTCTCCTTTTCTTGATCCTCCCAAAAAAAAAAAAAGAAAGAGAAAAACCTCCACACACCAAAAGATCAATCAAACCCCAAAATGAAGAAGACATCAAGAAACATCAACCCAAATGTTAGCTCGTCGTCCCAGTCAGTGTCCGATGACCTCGGGAAACTAACTCACTTACACACAATCAACAAACAGACAGTAATGGCGCCCCTGGCAGCCTTCACAATGGCTTGGGTCCTATTTGCTTATACCAGGCATTCTATTCAGGCTGCGAAGGTTAATGCTGTAAGTTTAATTTCACCTTTTTTTGGTTTGTCACTTTACTTGGTTAGGCATATGGCTTTGAAACACCAAACCAGGCTATTTATTGTCTCTGTTGTGTTTTCATCCGATGGCTTAGGAGTTACATAGAGTAGAGTAATGCTGACAATAGACGCGCGCGCTGTTCTCATTGTAGAAACTCACCCGCGAACAAATCCAACAACAACAACAACAACAACAACAACAACAGCAGCAGCAGCAGCAAGAGCGAGAGTATCGGAACCGGGAGAGGCATTCGGACAAGTAAAGTAACTATTTTTGTGAGGGAAGTGGGGGAAGAGTGGCATTGAACTGAGTTGACGACGGAGATATCAAGTGTTAATAAAACTAAACCGAACACCCCGACTAGGTAGCCTACACCTCCAGTACCTTCTCTCACCTATCCCCCCGTGTCCAATACACCTTTTGATCATAATCCCATCTCTCTCCCGAAACAAAAAGGCCAAGCGGATTCATATCTCTGCGTTTCAAGCCTTACCAGAGGCATACGAGAGATTGTCACGGCCTATTGCAAATTGACTGACTGGTATTGTGAAACTGGCCATGTTGGGTTTTATTCTGAGGACTACTCGCGGGGGGGGGGGGGGGGGTGGATGTGTTAGAATAAGGGGGGAGATCTATATAGACCAACCAGTTCGACCCTATGTGTGTTTCAAGAGTTGATGACGGGGTGAATAGGAAGTAAGACGTCAGATCTATTCAGAGGAGTTTGAAACACTGCTATGTGTCTTTTCTAAACTGTCGTCAGTTCGGCCACTGTTGTACCTATAAATATCCCCCTCTCCCTGTCTCTTTCAACCAAACCTCTTTCTTCCTCCTCACCAACCAACCACCAACCACCACAGTTTCGATCCGAGACCAGCCTTCACAGCCTTCGCAATCTCTCAGATTACAGCAACAAAGCCATCAGCTTCCATCCAAACCCACTCCAACCCCAACCCATCCAAAAACCCATCCGAACCCATCAACCAGACAGAAAAACAAAATGGCCTACCCAATGAAAGACCGCCCCTCCCCCCTCTTCCCTCTCCACCCCCGTCCCTAGTTCTGGCCCCCTCTTAGACCCGGACCCGGACCGAGGAACCCCTCCTCCTCGTCCTCGTCGTCCTGCCCCAAGGGCCCCGCCTAATACGCCTGCGCCTGCGTCGCCTTCGCCTTCACCCTGCTCCGCCTGCTTCGCCTGTTGCGCCTGAGGCCTCTTAAAAGTTTAAGAAGCGAAGCGACCCCATCATCAGAATATCAAAGTTGATATGGATGGACATGAGATGACAAGGACAGCAAGCACCATGGGAGTAAAAGAGGGCAAACGGGAGCAAAGTTGCTCTGTTCAGATCGAAAGGCACAAGCAAGGCTTCCTTCCGTCTCAAGCACGGCTTGACCAAGGACTAAATCGACATTGACTTGAAGGTAATGGAGGACTGAGGTGAGGATCAGGGAGTGGAATGGCGGAGTATTAATGGACAGAAAAGACTTTTAGGGATGGACGATAGGGGTTTGACGTTTTAATAAAGGAGTGATGGGGTTCTTATGAGGCATGGTTGTTGTTTGTTTGGGCATGGTCTGGCTGTTCAAAGGGGGGAATGGGTCTGGTATCTGTTCGAGTTGCTAGACAACGATACTGGGACGTACTACACTACTTATATACCCCCGCCTCAAACTTCTCCAAATCATAAAACCTCGGGACAATCGCGTTGCCGTTGAATATGCGACCTTCGAGTGCGTTGACAGCCTGTAATCATCACCCAGTCAGTTAGCAAAACACATCCTCAACAACAACATCATCATCATCCCCATCCCCAGAAGAAGAAGAAGAAGACTTACCCTGAGCGCCGAAACCCCATCCGTAAACCGAATAAACACCCTCCTCCCCTCCCTCTCCACAAACAACCTCATCACCCTTCCATACTTCTCTCCACACTCCGTCCCAATCTCCTCATACAGTTTCCCCCCTCAACCTCCTGCCTCAACTCCTCATCACTCATCCCATCAAGCATATGATCCAACACAATCACTTCACTCATCTTCCCAAACCTGCCACCGTCCTTTTCTTCCTTGGACGAACCACCACCACCACCAGCGGCAGGTTTCCCAGCAATGATCTTCCCCCTCCCACCAGGTTCCGCCCACCCACCCCCTTCAGCATCCGAACGCTTCTTGCGCTTCTCCACTTGCACGCGCAGCGCGGAGGTGATACCTGATTCTGAAGCTCCCAAACCGGAGCCGGCGGTCCAGCCGTATTTGGACATGAGACGGGGGCGGCGAAACCGGCTTGGCCTGGTAGTTTTGATTTGGGAGCGTCAGAGGAGGCGGATTCAGGTTCTTCTGAGGCGGAGGCGGCGCCGAGGGGGACGGGGATGGCGTCGTAGTTGACTTCTTCGTTGTCGGACGAGTCGAGGTCCATTGCGTCGTCGCCGGAGGCTTCGGGGGCGGAGGGGGGTTGTGGTGGAGCTTCGTAGCGGACTGGGGCGCGGGAGATTGTTGCTGTATCTGGTGCTGAGGGTTCGGCAGGTGGTTGTGGTGGAGGGGGGGAAGGTGATCGTCGTGGTGGTGCCATGCCTGATAGTGCTAGTCTTCGAGCGTAGGCTTCGTCGGCGGATTCGTCTACTGGTATTGATACCGCTGGCGTTGGTGCTGCTGCCGTTGTTGTAGCTCGTGGTGGTGACATGGGTGGTGGTGCGAACGAGAAAGAAGCCGGAGGCGCGAACTGGTCTGTTGTATATCATGTCAGCCGTTGTTCTCTCATATGGTCTTGACCCCAAGCTCTTGAACGTACTATTCGTGACCCTCCTATCCTCTTCCTCCTCTTCATCACTCCTCCTACTATCAAAGCTGTCCCTCCTCTTCCGTCTATGCGCATACAACACCGCCTTCCAGTCGCGAATCTCCCTGATGCGCTCGTCGCTGCGAAGGTATTCCTCGACATTCGTAGGTCTTGCTGGATCGTAGAGCTCGTCCCAATTCGTCTCGACTGGTCGGTCATCGTTCTTCTTCTTCTTCTTTCTGCGCCCGCCGCGTTCTCGTCGGTTGTTGGATCCGTTGTAGAGGTACTCGTCGTCTTCGGTGGCTACCCAGTCGGCTAGGGTGCTGCGCTGTTGGGGCGCTGCGGCATTCGCTGTTGATGTCGTTGTGGCAGCAGTTGTGCCATTGTTTTCGGGTTCGGATGTCTTGACGGTTGCCGCGACTGCTGCTATGGATATGGAGGGTGGCGCTTTGGGGAGGGTTGGTTTGGGTTTGTTTGGTTGTTTGACTTGTGGTCGGCGGATGGGTTGGAAGGCGAATGCTGTCGGGTCTCTATTAGCGGTTGTGCTTGACGTGAACATCCTGAATGAAGATTCTGACCTGGATTTACGGCCTTCTTTGCCGGGGCGTCTTCTTGCTTGTTTGCGACAGCATCGTTCGAGGTAGAGGTCGAATCGCTTGTGCCACTGGGTTCGAGAAGGTTGGCGTAGAGGGACAGGCCTCCTCGCGCGGGTGGTCCTGACATGTCGTGTGATGGATAACTTTGTTTATGAAGATCAATTGGAAAACGGAGTGACGATGACTTCAGCCTTGTTGAACGAGAGACCGAGGCGCGATCTGGGGACCGTTGCCGCGCCTGGACGGGAACTGATAAGGAAAGTTGGGCCCCACTTTTGCGCCTATCACTCAGCGGTCCCCAGTCCACTGTAACTCGGTTGCTATCCGCCAACTGCTTGAGCCTTGACCCCTGAGGAAAACAAACAAACTCCCCTTTTCATCTTCCTCCATCTTCACGAATTCACGACCATGGGCAACAGGACTCTGAGACCGGAATCTAAACACCACGTCAAGAAATGTCTCGGATTACCGAATTCATGAATACTGGACGCTTATGTCAAGTCTATGAAATGTCAAGGTCCTGGACAACAGCCATGGACGGCTTCCTTCCGCCTTCATAAACCCTTCAATGCAACATCAACATCCCCCCATTAGCACAAACAACCTGTCCCGTACACCACCCCGCCTCCTCACCACACAACATGCCCACCACACCCGCAATCTCCCCCGTCTTCGCCAGCCTGCCATGCCACTGCTTCGCCTCCTCGACAGCCTCCTTGCCATGCAGATCCTCCCGCGCCTTCATCAGCGGCGTGTGCTTGATCCACCCCTCGATGCCCTCCAGGAACTCCTCCGAGTTGGACGCGTACATCGGTCCCTCCACGGGGCCCGGGTTGACAGCGTTGACTGTGCAGTTCTCAGCTAGCTCACGACTCCAGGTGCGGGTCATGGCCTCGATGGCGGCCTTGGAGCCGCCGTAGACGGACTGGCCTACGAAGCCTGTGGACGAGGAGACGGAGGAGATATTGACGATGCGACCGGAGCGGTCTTTGGGGAGGTAAGGCTGGGCTGCTTGGACTAGAAGCAAGGGGCCGAGAACGTTGACGCGGTAGGTTTCTGTGAAATCATCAACCTTGACGTTGGGGATCATGTCGTTGCGGGCGAGCCGGCGTTGTTGATGATGATGTCGATCTGGAGGGAGCCATCGAACTTGGAGAAGGCGGACTTGGCCGCGGC
>NW_026944399.1:0-20150 GCF_033439725.1 Neurospora tetraspora
ACGGGAACACGGCGTTTTCCACAATGTCCACCATCACAACTATAATCATCATCGCTCCCGTACTAGGTATTTCGCTGACAGATGCCCTAGAACGATCCCTTTTTGCTCAGCTACCCCGCAGCGGTTTGGAGAAGGATATTCCTGCTGCCCGGTGAGATGACCTGATCCTTCAGCACTGCAGTTCACGCAGTTCGTTACGGTTCAGCTTCAGCTTTCAACCGTTCGGGCGAGTGGTTATCCTCGAGTACCTCGATGGCCCCAGGTCCCAAGAGAGTCTTGGTTCATCGCAATTGGTTAACACCAACCGACTTCACACCACCACCACAAACTCGCAAGCTCGCAAAGCTCGCAAGCATCACCAGCATAGCATGTAAGTAATTAGAGAAGAGGGAATGGTGCTGCCCGTTAGCGTCCGACCTCCCGCATTCTCACCTGCGCCTATCAGGGGCACACGTAGTCCGATCTTCCATTGTCTTTCGATCTCGAAGTCCTTGGCTCTACACTAAAAGGCTTCCCCAGGAAAATCCTCATACTGGGACGTATATAAATCCGGGGAAAAGTCTCCGAGTTCATGATTGGAGGACCACATACTGTGGTTCCGAGCAAAAGAAAAACCCCCCTGTCAGGTACCTGGCACGGACTACTACAGCCAAAATTTCGTTTCGGGGTGTTGTTAGTTATTCAAGAAATGGGGCCGGGTTTTGACGTCTTGGAACATACGTCTTGCTCTCTCTATTTTCATCCAAGAACGTGTTTTGTATATTAGAAACGGCGTTACGTCTAATCTTTATGATCAAATGGAAGTTCGTTTATCAATTCTGTCCTCCGGGATAAAATTTCGTCGGCTTGAGAAGGGATCCTTGGATATTCGTAATATTATATTACATTCCTATTCTCGGAACGACCTGGTTGTGTAAGGTTCGGTACTTACCCCGCCTATTAAACTTACCCATGACACCAAGTAGGTACAGTCTTCGGGAGACATCGCCAAGTAAAGATGATCGCGAAGATGTCCCAGGTTCTCACCTTGGAATACCACCACGCACCTCTGAAGTAAACTTCAATGGTCCCCGAGTACCGCATCCAACAAAATTGAATTGATTCCCTTGTTTCACTAACAAAGATAGTCAGCAGTAAAGATGTTGTTAATTTCCAGCATCGACACCTACCCACACAGCCCACACCATTAATCGACACAAGCTTTTTCCTCCCCGCGTGTCTTTTATCTTGTCAAATCCCCCCGTCTTACCGTCCGTCTTCCGTCCCCGTTCGATGGTCGGGCCGTTCCCACCTCCCCTCCCAGGACTCCATCCTTCCCTTTCAACGATTTCATTTGATCTGTCAGCAAAAGTCTTCCGCAAGTCCCACACACATCTCCTCATTCAAGTGGGAATTTGTTTACACGACCCCTGAGCCCTGCTGCTGCTTTTGTGCCCAGAACGAGCAAGAGCTGCTCCCCGCATTCTCGCCGAACCGGGACGGGACTTCCCAAGACCCCCGACCCGAGTGTGGGGACGGGCGGCCGGTGGCCCGGTGGTGGTCTGGTGGAGACACAGCGGGATTTAAGCGAAACTGCCGATTCCGGTCCCGTCTTTGTGAGAGGGGGTTCGACCGTTCGAGAGCCCGTCGGAGTTTGGGGGGACCCTAACCCTCGCTTTTGTAAGGGCTTGTTGTCGTTCAACTACTTCCTGCTGGACTCTGGAGGACAACAACAACAACATCAACAACATCAACAACAACATCAACAACAACATCAACAACAACATCAACAAAACATCACAACAACATCAACAACAACATCAACAACAACGTTAAGTGATGGTTTGTCGAAATAGTAGGTTATGGGGGGGGGGGGGGGGGGGGGGGGGGGGGGGGGGGGGGGGGGGGGGGGGGGGGGGGGGGGGGGGGGGGGGGGGGGGGGGGGGGGGGGGGGGGGGGGGGGGGGGGGGGGGGGGGGGGGGGGGGGGGGGGGGGGGGGGGGGGGGGGGGGGGGGGGGGGGGGGGGGGGGGGGGGGTGGGGGGGGGGGGGGGGGGGGGGGGGGGGGGGGGGGGGGGGGGGGGGGGGGGGGGGGGGGGGGGATCAATTCAAGCCCATGATTTTTTATGTAATTGGTGCAGTCGCGGGATTTGATCACAGTACAACAATCTGTGGCGCTCAAGCACTCGATAAAGCCTGAAGATGAGATGCGTGATGGCGTGAAGAAACAGACATCATGGACCAAGACGGGACCCGCACCTAAAACGAAGGCGAAGCAAAACAACGCAAATCTGTTTTCATCACGGCTTCGCTGGCTTAACAAAAAAACCAATCCTCCACAGCCTGATCCGAATCAACGCACATCTCGCTGGGAGTGGATTCTCTGTTATTTGGCTCGGCCTATTTGTATGGTGTAGGTATATCTCTTGTTGATGACGTCCGTTCCCTATGCATGCATAGGTACATGTAGTCGAACCGCAGTGCAGACATACGCACCTGTCAGCAGGCTTCTATGATTCTTCAAACGCAAAGAAACACTAAGGGAAACAATTCAAATCACGAGGTACCCAAACAAGGCAATTCCCACTGTGATTAGGTAGGTAGGTATACACAGATCAACGTAAATTCAACCATGTCTTTGCTCTGCGATATATGGCATACTGGTTGGAGGTTGGTGGACAGACAAGTGGAAGATGACAAAGGCTGTATGTGTCATGTAGAATGCTGCATAGGTTAGGTACGTCTGTTGGAAAGAAACGGCGGGTTCAACGATGTGGCTATGCTCCTTGGTGAAATCATCGAGGTCAGGTTCAGTACATCGCGTGTTGACGAAGTGTTCGATAATATGCTTGAAGAAGTTGAAATGATATCGTGACGACGAACACAGGAAACTATTACACATCTGCTGTATGTATATACCATATATACTCTATCCAACTACTAGCTGGCGGTTCCCCCTTTTCTTGTGACCCTATGCAACATATCGAACATTAGATACCATCTATACACTAACAACTCCTTTTGCAAACGTAACTCAACTATCACCACCACCAACCAACCCCTCAACAACCTCATTAACCTTCTCCACCACCTTCTCCGCCACCTTCCCCTCCTCCTTCAGTTCACCTTCCTCTCCAACCTCAACCCCAGCAATAAACGCCGCACTAACCGGCTCCAAAGCGCTCACAAACACGCACAATAAGCTCGCAATAAAAAGTGACTAATCGTGCTTCCAATCTCCAACCAGCTGCCCTCATCCTTAACCACCCAAAAAAAGTACAGCGTCAAAATGTCGCTGATGCCCATGACCACCATGAACAGGGCCGAAGGGGCCACGCCGAGACGCTTGTTCAGGATGCCCAGGTTGGCGCTGATGAGGGCGAAGGGGATCATCAGCTTGAGGATCAGCATGGCGCCCTGCGAAAAGGGGTCGAAGATGGGGATGAGGCGGTAGACGGAGTCGAGAGAAAGGAGGAGACGGAGGCGACGTTGCCGGTTGAGAAGAAGGCGGATTGCAGGAGGATGAAGAAGAAGAGGGCGACGCGGGCGTCGTGGAGTGTGAGGGGCGGAAGGGGGCTGGGAGGTGAGATTCGGTGGTTGGTTTCTTGGTGGTGGTGGTCTGTGGCGCCTTGGAGGAGAACGTCTGGACTGCGTGTTCCAGGCGAACCCAGCTGACGAGGAGGGCGGAGAAGGCGAGGTAGAAGAGACCTTCGTAGGATGGTGAGGATGACAAAGGTCGGGGCACAGGTGAGGAAGATGACGAGGATCCGGTGCATGTAGTGGTTGTTGGGCTGCAAACGGTAGGCCAAGGGCATGAGGAGTGATGCGACTGTTGGGCTTGTGTTAGAGAACGATCACCAGCTGCTGAGGAGCATGCAAACTTACCAAGAGTAACCCAGCCAATGATCTGGTTGCCGCGAGGTAGACCTTGCTTGGCCTGCAGCGAAAGGGCACTGGAGCGGGTGATGATGATGGAAAGCACAGTGAGGCCTACTTGGATACCGACGAGCGACCTAGACAAGTGGTTCCTGGAAGTAGGCTTCGCGTTCCATGAGAAGTCGGCGAGGACAAAGTCCTCGAAAATAAGGTAAAGAAGGCCAATGACGACCATCAATACGCCTCCGATCGTACTACACATCTGTTAGTAAGTGGGAGAGGACAGCAAGGGGTGTGTGTACGAACATGAGATGGACGTTCTCTGCCTTCATCGCTGGTAGGAGCGTGAACGTGCTCATGGCGATACAGGAGAGGAACCAAGTGGCAGATAGCGCACCATGCTTTTTGAGGAACGACAGGCCGTGGGTGAAAGGCCAGAAAGAACCCAGCACAAAGAGGATGGTGAGAATCTCGCGGTGGATGTAGCCCAGGGCAAGCGACTCAATGACGCCAACATAAAGCGCGCTGTTGAGCACGAACGAAGCAACACTTCCACCCGAGTTGATATGGCCAAGCAATTCCTTGCGGCCTGCCGCCACACTTTCGCGACGCGCATAGACTTCTTCCCAGAAAAAGACCGGGAAGAAGGCATAGGCGTAGTAAGTGAGGGGTGACTTTGAGATGGTGAAGGACGCATAGAGGGCAACAAGAACAGATGTGAAGAACAGGCCTTTGCTAAGCGTTCTCGAAGGTCGCACACGACTATGTAGGACGTGCAAATCAACGACCATTGTAAGAGCATACGCGATCCAGCCCAGATAACCGATGGTAATAAGCGCTCTCAGGAACAGCCAGTCGTAGGTCTGGAGATATCTTAAGCCACCAAGACCGACCTTCATAAGGGCAGCTGATTCTTCAATGGCTTCCTCGTAACGGCCGGCGTCAATGAGCTGGCGGATGTCGGCAACGCGACGTTCCGGGGAAAGGCCGTTGTCACCGAACGGCTGGTACGGCCTGTACTTCAACTCAGTGGCCTTCTTCTTTTCCTCCTTCACACGGTACTGCTCCAAGATACCCTGCACATTCACCAGCGACGCCTCGGCCTTCTCCTTGATGTCGGCAGCAAGGTACGACAGGGGAAGTTCGCCGACCGAGTTGGCAGGAAACTCGACGCCAACAAGGTAGGACATGAGAGCAGCAACATCGGCCTGAGCGACATCATGCCTCCTGACGTGGTCCAAGTTCCAGTCCGCAGAGTACTCATCATGGCCGGGCGCCACTTCACCTGGGTAGAGTTGAGGCTTGGCAACCCCTGAACCCCAAACAATCAGGGGGGTCCGCGTATTGTCCGGGTGACCATCACCATGGCTTCCCCAGTCGCTCATGCCGTGGTCTGCGGTAAACACAAACGCAGTCCTATCATCGCGGTAGAAGTCGCGGAAGAGCTCAGCAACCTCCTTCACGCCCTGATCCACAATCTTGATGTTGTTAAGGTACTCCTTTGAGTAAGGGCGGTATGAATGACCCGTAGTATCCAAACCTAACAGATGCAGGAAGAAGACAATCTTGTCCTGGCGAAGCGCCTCAGCAAGCGCCTTGTTCCTGCGGGCCTCAGCAAAGAAGTCCTTTACATGGTCAAAGACCCAGAGGTCGAGCTGGGTGGCGTCGGACGAGAAATCCTCAAATTCGTGTCCGTACGTGTAGGCGTCGACCCTCCCCGGGACAGCTCCCTGCTCAAACATTGGTAGAATATCCGGGCTGCCCCAGCTCCACGTATGCCGACTGCGGTTGAACAAGCTGTCAAAATTGACCGGGTTCAACTTCCATCCTGTCGTGACGGCTGACACATCTTCGTACAGACCGGCGATGAGCGCAACATGGCCGGGTCGAGATTCGGTCGGTACACGCGTATGGGAGACACCAAAGGTTCCCTGTTCCAAGATCTTTGATCGCAAATAGGGGGCAAGAGGTCTGGAGTCAGATCGGCATCGGATTTGGGATATGGTTCGGGGTGGGACTGGAGTGCCTTGTCGGCGCGCAAGCCGTCTCCTGAAGAATGATGATGTGGTTTAGCGCTTGGCCGCAACACATTGGACTCGGAGTAGCCCACTTACCTACGAACAGAACCAGTCGGTCCGCTGGCGCATTACGATTTGGGGATCTTTCAACATTGAACAAGCGCATTGCCCGTCTCAATGGGACTGACAAAGTAGATGTCGAAAATGGAAAAGATGTAGGCGAAGTGGAAGATGACGGCGATGGCCAGGAACCTGAACCGTGGAAAGGCCGCCATGATGAAGTCGAGTTGAGGCCAACAAATGGCCGTCTAAGGATGGACGTATGTGCGGGTTTGTACAATTATTATATCGAGCTCTGTTGTATATGCGAATCGTGGATATTAAGTCGGGCGCATCATGGCGCAGCAGTTGGATGTCGACAAAGTTATGGGGCTTCAATGGTCTGTCCTGGACGTATTCAGAGTTTAAAACAGCTGGTTGAAACGAAGGAAAAGGGTCACAGCGGCCCTCAAGATACTTCAAAGAAGATCAACAAAAGCTCAGCTGCAAAAAGAGCAAAGAGACTGCAAAGCTCGAGGTTGTGATTCGTGGTGCCAAATTTCGGCCGCTAGAGATTCGCGATGCCAATGCCACGACGGGGGAGCTGTTCGAGCTAGACATTGGGCCAGTAAGGTACCGAATGACGGAGACAGACTGAAACTCGTGGCCCGTCAGGGTGCATGCCAGCTGTCAGCCAGCCTGTCAAAGCGCCCGTCAGTCAGTTTCGGCTGGTCTGTCTTTGGGCGCTGCTTTCCCCCTGCAGCAGGAACCAGGGGCCACAGCCACTCAAAACCACTGCCGCAAACGTGACTTCGCGGCAGCGCTGGGTTGCCTGCCGGGCAAATCACGTCGACGACGCGCCTCGGAGTTCAGACATTCATCATCATTTCACTCTTTTGATAACTTTCACTTGAATCTTCCAGAAGCGATAAGCCAAAAATATCACTGCTACCGAGATCAGCTGCTTCCAATTCACACTCCTCAGCTTGATTCCAGCCATGGAAGATTACAAGACGTACCTGGCTGAGAATGTCCTCAGCGAGGACAAGGTGGTAGGTCACCCACCCGATTACAAGTCGATGATGGTATTGAAACTGAAAGGTGAAGAGCCGCGACTAACATGAGATCAAATTTCAGGTCACGTATCGCTTGCTAAGTCGGGCCCTGCGTGTACATCCCAATGTAGCCAAACAGTAAGTAAACGAGTTTCTCTACACCTCCATGAAAAAGTCCAAGAAGCAATGGCTTACACCAAGTAGAATGCTCTATGATTTTCACAAGACCCAGAGCACCAAGAAGCCCGGATCTGTCTATGCCACCTACCTGCTATATGGTATCCAGAAGTCCGTGCAGCATCAAAATGGCAACGCCATGGACATCGACTTGCCTAGTTCGCTTCCCGACGCCGACCCGGTTGACGACGATGAAGTGCCATCATACACCCTCGCACTTGTTCAGGAAGACCGACTAGCAGATGTCCTCAAGGATTACGAGACGATATCATCGATACATGTGTACAGCGTCGGACCTCACCCAGCCAAGGACCTTACGCTGCTTGTCGATGCCGCTCAAAGTGCGCTAGCCATCAAGGATGATACTAAGAAACCCCGGCCCCGTACCATCGTCAACTCTCACGTACGCCGAAGGGAAAGAAGGGGACCCGGGCTCAAGGCTGCCGCTCCCGCGCCCGTCAAACAGGAGTCGAAGGCTAAAGCAGCACCCACCAAGACGGCACCTGCTAAGCCAGCGCCAGCGCCCGCCCCTGCTGCCGCACCAGCAAAGTCGAAGGAGGAGAGCAAATTCGCTACACCGGCTACGGAACCCGAAGCACCCGCTGCTGCCACAAAGAAACCTGCGCCATCACTCAAGCGCAACACCTCTGCCGCCTCCGGTATCATGCAAGCCTTCTCCAAGGCCGCTTCCCTGCCCAAGAAGGCGAAGACTTCGGAAAAGTCTACTCCCGCTGCCGAAGACACGCCCGTTGCCCTATCAGACGATGGAGAAGACGATGACGACGTCCCATTGCCGAAACCCGGTGCGGCATCTTCGCGGAAGAGCAGGAAGGAGCGGGAGGAGGAGCTGAGGAGAATGATGGAAGACGATGAAGACGAGGACATGGAAGAGAAGGCTGATTCTCCCGCCCCAGAGGAAGAGGAAGAAGAGCCCGTCGTCGAGGAACCACCGGCCAAGGCTGAGGCTGCCAAGGAGGAGGAAAAAGAGATTGTGACGACCACTGGGGATGGAAGGAGGCGCGGAAAGAGGAGGGTTATGAAGAAGAAGCAGATCATGGATGATCAGGGATACCTGGGTAAGTTTTACTCTTGACAGAAGTCCAGCCACTGTATGGCTAAAATGGATGGATACTGACGTGTCAAAATTACAGTCACCATACAGGAACCCGCATGGGAGTCCTTCTCCGAGGATGAGGCTCCGCCAGCCTCCAAACAGAAGCCCAAGGTTGCGAGCTCGGCGCCACCCGCGGCGGCCGGGAAAGCGAAGAAGTCTGCGCCCAAGGGGCAAGGCAACATCATGTCGTTCTTCTCCAAGAAGTAGTGGTGTGTGGTTGGCTTTACCATTGCCATCTGATCATTTTGAGTTCTACATCCCCGTCTAGATGTTTGATAGATCTTAGCGGTTCACCAGAAGTCAACGCGTCTTTTGCCTGTGCTATCGTTGACTTGCTTACCTATCTTTGGGAGTTCTTGGACCTTCTCAGGAGAAATCTCATTACGACTACTTTCGATATAAACCCCGAAGGGAAAAGACGCATTACATCCTCAGTGCAGCGTTTTTTCGAGCTTTCCAGCTTTCTTTTGGCTCTTCTCCTCGTAAATGTCACGTCGTGTTTAAGTTTATGTGTGGCGCCTGTCTGTGTCACCAACCATTGCATTGTCAGCAGCAGCACCTTCCTCCGTTCAGGTGTGTTTGAAAAAGGAACCAAGCACATGGAGAGACAGGCAGACAGTCGGACGGGTCAGACAGCAGCAGCAAGCAGTGCTGGCAAGAGAACACGTTTTTGCGTCTCCGTCTCCGTCTCCGACTTCGGTTTTCTCTCTCCCTCTCTCCCTCGCCGTTCCGTTACATACCTCACACATACACGTGTACATACCTACCTTTCGGCGTCAATGTCCGTATCCGACGGACGCCCTTTTGTTGCACGCTGTTTCTTGATACGGTACCGAGGGAGCGGCCTACATGTCTGTCTGTCGGGCGAGCGGGCGGTGCGTGTGTGAGATGTATGTATGTCTCAAGTCGATAACGTACAGTACTGTGCAAAGTGAAAGTGTATAGACATAGGTATATAGGGACCAACTGCTGCAGGTCCTGTCGTCAGCTGGCCGGTCAGATAAGTAGTGACGTGAAGATGTGTTGTGGTTTGTCTCAGGGACATGTTGATGGCTTGTTTGTTCCTCTTTTCACTTGAGCATCGATTCCAAAGATGGATTTGCGCAAGAAACGCCACGCCAGGCAAGGTCAAAAGTCGTATGTATACAAGTAGAAAAAAGGGAGACAAAGAATCAAAGAGCGGCGTAAGCAGGAAGATGAGGAGCAGGAAAGGGGAGAAAAGAAAAAGGGTGGGAAACATAAGCCCCATGGGGACGGGGGGTGGGTGTGAGGGAAGTTGACAAAACGAGCACAGCGATAAACGACCCAAACGGGCGGGACGCATGACGTTACACCAAATACGGGTTCAGTTTCATACATACCCGACAGTCTGGGAAGAAGAGGGGTGGAAAGAAAGGAGCTTCCCGAGAGAGAGAAGGTAGAAAATCGAAAAGCAAACATGGGAAGACGGACCATTGATTTGGGAGCTGGGAGAGACGGCAGGAGGGCAGGAGGGGTGATGATCACTGATGCGATGATGATGAGGCGGTAAAAGGGTCTGGCCAAGGTTTTGTCGACTGTTGCTCGACAGTAATTTGTCCGTGATGGTTCGTCTCTTTTCCCAGTTTTGGTGTTTGAGGTGTTGAGTGTGTAGGCGCTGGCTCGGGTACCCTCCAGTTATCTTGAAGTTTGAGCCCGATGATCCAGCACGCTTGCTTGACGGATTGATGACATGCCCGAGGCTTGGATGGTCTCAGAAGTCACACCGAGAGTAGGCAGTCGGCCTTTAACCCTCGCTACCGACGGCATCTCGTAAAAGTGCAGTGCATTCACCACAGTATATTTCAAGCAAACATCGTTCGTTCCACAACTCCCAAGACTCTCCCATGACTCCATCCCAGATAACGGAGAGAACAGCCACATAAAGACGACTACACTAGCAACGGGCGGCCGTCTCGCCAAGATAATATCGGATTTATCTCCCCTGCTACCTCCATCCTTTCTTACGGGAACTGAAACGTTCGCAATCCGTGATGCGATGGCTGACATGGTCATGGACAAGGTCAAGGACAAGGACAAGTCATTTATTTTCCTTTTTCCAAAAGAAAGCTCCAAGCTGCCCGCCCCCTCCCCGCTCTGACAGTCAGGATTCATTATTGGCATCATTCATGTCATTCACCATAAAGCATTTGTAATGCTGTAAGCCTCGGTCATCCGGTAGTCTGGCCAAGGTAAGCAGCCAGGTTGCCAGATGTGGAGCGAAAGCGACAAGGTGAGCAAGGGAAGGGGAAGTTCACCTGGACTCCCCATGACATTCCCGACAATCAGGCTTGCCAAGCTTACCAGGTCAAGCCAGGTCAAGGGATCAAAGTGAGCGAGCCCGTGAGCCCGGTGAACACGAGATGCCCTTGCCAACATGCCAACAGGACCCAACCGGGCGGTGACCCTTGCCTTGTCATTGTCGTCGTCTGGTCGTCGGGAATGTTTCCAACGGCACTGGTTGGGTTGACTTTGACGAGGTGTTGGTGAAATTCAAAGATTCAAGAATGCAATGCTCGATGTCTCCAGTATACAGAAGGATTGGCGACGTTCACAAGTTTGTCGTCGTTAACGTTTGATGCTCTCCCGTCGTTCTCCGCCGTCGCCGCCGCCTTCGACTGACCCGCCAAGCATCCCGCCGCTTAGTCGACGATCCTTTCCCATCTCTGCCATCCCACTTTAGAACCGTTCCACGTGGAAGGCAATGATCTTCGCAAAGACGGGAGCCAAGAATAACCACAACACTTCAAAGTCAACCTGATGAACTCTTCCAATTCGGGTCGGAAGATTTTGTATTGTAACTACAGCAAGCTGTACATCTAGTTGCCCCATCCCTTCGAGCATCCGTTCGTAAACTCAATGAGAACCTCCAGTCCCTCCATTCCATCCTTTCCACTCTGGGCCATAAGCCTTAGGACTGTGTTTGTTCTCGTACGGTTTTCGTATAAAGGGTCGCCCTCGCTTCGCTCCATGTCTCGCTCCGTGTCATAATCATGTCCCGGCAGGGGAGACAGCAGCCCTTCCAACCAACAGCTCAACCAACACCGCGGGTCCTATTCAAAACTTCCGGGACGGGCAGCGGCGCTGTCTTTCAGGGAATCACTGTCAGGGACTACTGTCAGGGCTCACCAAATAGTCTCAAGTCCAGACCCGTCTATCGCTCAGAGGCTCGTCCCGCAAATAATATTGTCCTGTCTCATCATTGGCATTTTCATTACACGTGTCGCGAGACCTCTAGCGAAAGACCCAGACCTCCCAGACCCAGGCCCGGGGAGTCGGGTCCGAGGAAACGGGGTCTCGCTCGCTGGACTGGCGGGCAGGCGGGTTCAACGGGGTTTGATGGAGTTGACGGGTTCGGCCGGCGGTGGAGGTGGGCGGATGTTGAGCGGGTAGGGACTGGACTTGTCGGGACTCGTCGGGACTCGTGGAGACTCAACGGTAACGGTAACGGTAACGGTCAACGGGGCCGCCGGGTAGTGCAGCGGAGTCGGGTTCAATGACAACGAACACATGCCTATCGCAATCCATTTCATTCCAGTAGCTGAAAGGATTGTTTTTTTTTTCAACTTGTGCTTCCATGCGTCGTTGCCAGCTGGCTGGTTCGGTCCCGCCCTAGCTACACTACACTACACTACACTACACTAGCACGACTACTGCGTACACGTGTAGCAGTTAAACCGTCTCCTCGGAGCCGCCGACTCGCCAACTGCAACGAGTCCCAAGCACCCCTTTCTCTTGCTTGCTTCATTCTTTATCATTCTGTGTAACACCAATCCAAGCAAGACTGAGGCAAAGTGACTCAGGTACAAATCCCCCCCCCCCCCCCCCCCAAAAAAAAAGCAGAAAAGGAGGGGCGGCTCGGGGGAAACAAGAGCCAATGAGACGGAGGCCAACGGCCTCACTTCCGGGTTGAGCTCGGAACGACCTCCTGTGAGAATCACAAAAAGTCGGGGCTTCTGCCGATTGCCTGGCTACGGGCTTCGGAAGTGGTACCCATACAACGGTTGAGAGACTGAGTGGACAGAGAACAGAAGGGGGCAAAGGGCGTAAGCGTAAGGGGTAAAGACGGGAGTTGTTTGTGTGATGTGTGTTGATGAGGTGGCGAATAAGTCTATTAGCTGGCATTAGTACACTTGACTGGCAAGCGGGTAGCGGGATCGGTAACCGCCAACTGTTAAGTGGTTGTTGGGAATTTTCGTTGTGTGCGTCTGTGTGTGCGCCTGTGTGTGTGTCGCGATGTAGTATTGCAGGTGCACGATCGCCGATTATGGTAAAGGCTACTGGTGTGTGATCCTGGTGGTGTGCGAAGCGTTTGCGTTCCTGGGATCACAAGGAGTGGGTGGTGACTTTTGGTGAAAATCACGGATAGAGCCCCAGTGGGATGGGAGGACGATAGAAGCAGTTCGGGAATCAATCATAATACTTTATGGGCGAAGAGTGTAGGAACTTTGTTTTATGAAACAGCTCGATATATTGTACCTATAGAGAAATGTGTCCTAGTGTTTCCCTTCCATGACCACAGGGAACCTATGAGGGACACCTTTCCTCCATTCATTTGCTGTTTCCTTTCACCAGACAGGTTGTGTTCTCTCCCCAGATTTCGCAGTTGATATGCAGGATCCGTAAAGTTGGGTATCAAATCGAGCGCCGACGTAGTGAATGACGAGAAATATGCGATAAAATAGGATCAGAGTCGTTAACATGCGCGTGTCTCATATCGATGCTAATGATGGTGGTTGTGTGGCCTTTGAGAATGAATGCATGTATCTCTTGCGAAAGAGTCTGGTTAATAGCGAGCCAAAAACAGCAAAACAAAAAGAGCAAAACAAATCCAGAAAAAAACAAAAACGATATCGTCAGCTTTCTTCGCTTAAACCTTCATTTTCATCGTGTTCTAATATCCTCCTTTTTTTCCCTCCTAACAGAGCGACAAGGACACTGAAACGTATCATGTTACTTGAGCTTCATCGCCTCAAGTTTTGCTTGTATGCTCTTCCAAGCTTCGGGATCGGGTTGAGGTTCCACCCGCTTCGGCGCAAGTCGTTCGCAGTCTCTGTTAAAGCACTTGGGACAGGTGGTGACATGTGGCTCCGAGGCGAAGATGTTCTTGCAGGACTTGCATTCAAAGTGAGCCTGGCGTTTTCCGGGCTGGTCTCCAGGATAGCCATAGGGGTACTTGTCCTTCTTTGATCTGTTCAAGGGGTCAGCAAAACTACCTTTTAGGTCATGAATGTGCGGTAAACTTACGGATCCCGAGGGCATTCCGTGCAACGGACGTGCTGGCATCCCTGGCAAGTCTTGTTTCCAGAAGTGAAGAGGCTCTTGCAGCCGCAGCAAGTCCTGCGCACGCGTTGGCGAGGCTTCTTGTGAACCAAATCTTGAGCTCCAGTCTTGGCGGGACGTCTGAGGACGAGGTTCTTCTCGGACTTCGGGTTCCAGTCGGGGATGATGGGGGCGTTCTCGGCACGGTCCTTGATTATCTGTGCGCGCTTCTTCCTGCTCTCCTCCCTCTCGGCCTCGGACTTCTTGGACGGGATACGAGGGCACTGCTTGCACCGCGTATGCTTGCACTTGGAGCATTCCTTGGAAGCTCCGAACGAGGTGTCGCATTGGTGGCACTTGCGGTGGACACGCATCTTGATGGGCTTCTCAACACGGAGAGCATGGCCCTCAGTCGAGTGCCACTCGCTAGGCTTCAGCTCCAAGCCATAGAGCTCACCGAGCTTCTTGGCACGCTCCTCGAACAACTGAGCGCGAGGGACCTCTTGGGCATTGGGGTCAACAGCCTTGGCCGCAGCAGCAGCAGGGGCGGTCTTGGTGGTGCTATAGTCATTTGTTAGAGATTGTTTTAAGTGATTAAGTGAAGCACAGTGAAATGCATCGTGAACAATCGCATTGGGTGGATCAAGCTCAAAGCTGACGGACGGTATGCCAGCCCGTGCCCAATAACAACTCCTCCCCAGCAGTCCCAGAAAGAAATAGGCCTTACCTCTTGGCGGTTTCCTTGCCCTTCTTATCGGCGGTAGCAGCGGGATCGGCCTTTGCGCCGCTGGTCGAAAGTCGCTTCGTTCTCAGAACCGTCTTCACTCTTGCCAAGACCTTGCCGAAACCCTTCTTCTCCTCCTTTGGGACCACGGGTCCCCCCTGTGTAGCCGAGCTCATGACGATGGCGTTGTTCTTGATCATAGGGTCGGTTTGTTTAGGATGAGTTGGTACAACTGTAGTCGGTTTTGCTGAAATGAGTTGATGTATAGTAGTAGTGGTGGTCGAGTCGTGTTGTTGGTGGTTGTTGTTGCTGATATGATTCGGTTCCAAGCCCTTGGGATCAATAGGTGAGGTGGACCCAAAACGCCGCAATTCCAACCAATCCCCGTCGATCACTGCCTCCTCTGTGCTCGGAGAAATTGTTGTCGAGCTTGGTTGTTGACAGACATACACACACGGCTTATGTGTGTTGTCCTGTTGTGTGGATAAGGAAAGAGAGGAGAGGGTTCCTCGTTCTTGGGAAGTGGGATTGAGGGAAAGAAAAGGGAACTGGGCGGCCGGGGAGGAGCCCAGGGGGGTACGGGGTACGAGAACGGCTGGGAAACCCCAAACTGCAGACTGCCTTGGACGGCCTTGAGCTGTCCACTGACAGGCTACAGGCATGCGGGAACAGGGACGGGAGGAGCAGTGAATCCCGTGGAGACCGCCAAGTGGGGTGGGAATGGCACGAATGCCTGTCAAAACGGAACAATGGAACGGTGGTACGGTGCAATCATGGAATTGATGGCTGCAAAACACGCCCAAGTAGGACTAGACAAGAAGCGGCCCCTGGCGGTAAAGCACAGTATCGCTGAAAGGTACGGTATTGTATCATGCAATACGCCGCTTTACTGCGTTTCCGTGCGTTGTCCGTACGCGCAGCAATGCTCTGACTGGCCCGGTGGCAGACCGTGGCATGCCGTGGGACTGGGTGGTAACCGGGAAACATACCCAGTCGTTTCCCGGGCGTTTCCTAGCCAAAAACTGTTGTCGGGTGGGGTCTGTCCCACCACCCTTGTCTTGTCGTGTAGGTCCAGCCCTCACACCCTTCTCCTATATTTTAGCCCTCTACATTTCTTTTCCCTCTTAATTCTAATTTTTTCTCTATAGTACATATATTTATATATCATTTTACTCTCAAGTCTAAAAGGTTATAAACCCTCTAATGATACTAAATTGTATCACTTTCACTACCCTTACGCGTATCTAAAAAATTAATTAAGTTACCATCGTAGTATATAATCGTTGCGTATACACCGTATTATAATAACCCCGCCGATAAAAATTAGCTCTATTAACGTATTACGAACCCTACCCGCCGATAAAATTAATTCTATCGACCTTAGCTTACAACTGAATAAAAATTCTTAATAATTCAATAATTCTCTTACTTCTATAAATTATAACCTCGATATTAATCCTTAAGATTGCAATTCCAAAGATTTCGGTCCCTAAAATTATAACCCCGCCCGTTAACTTAATAAATCTTCCCGTGAACTTCGGCTATATCGACTAGTAGAATAATACTATAGAATATAATATAACTTTAAATTTAATTCCCCTTAAGGGTAAATTTATTTTTAATATTTAAATTCGTACTTTACGAATTCAATTGGCTTCCTTCGGCTTAAAACCTTATATTACAATTTCAATCCCCGTTCTTAAAATAAAGAATATAATTAAATGGGAGGATATAAAGGCTTTAACTAAATAATATATAGACTATGCCAAAATTAAAAACGTTATTTATTCAATTATTAATAACAAAACTATTTAATCCGTTTTCGTAATTAATAGTTAAGACGAGGATAACGATAATCCTAAATATTTATATAATCTTATCCGCGATAATATTTCTAATGTAACTAATGAAACTAAAAATAACGTTCTCAATAAATATTAAACCTTCAAACATTCTTGTTTTAGATCCCTCGAATCCTTTCTTATACGCTACTAAACCCTTCGTAAATATATTAAGGATATCAGTTACCAAATTAATAATTTCGTCGAATTAATAAACTTATTTAATATTTTTAAATATTCTTACCCTATTAATATTAAGTTCTAGGCCGCCAATTTAAATAAAGGCCTTCTTACTACCAAGACTTTCCTAAACTAATTATCGACTTTAACCAATACTAAGAAGTTTCTCAATAATATAATCTTTACTAAAGTCGAGACCAAAATTATAAAGATTAAGGGTATTAATAACGATGAAAACCCTACTACCTACAAAATATATAATAAGAAGATTATTAAGGGCCAAAAATACTTCCTATATAATTATTATCGCGCCCTGGAGTATCCTAATTACTAGTAATATAATTTTAAGAAAGCTCCAGATAAATAAAAGAACAAAAATAAAGCGATAAAAGAAAAGAAGAAAATTAGTACAACGGCAGCAGTTTCGAGCAATAGCTCCAATATCCACAACCCAGCGACCTCTGCTATCAATTCTAATTTACTATTCAACTTAAATAGTCTATCCTTTAATGATAACTTCTTAGAGGATTTTGATTAGAATTCTTAACAAATTTAGAACCGCTTACTTCTAAATATATATAGAATAGTAATAACGTTCAATTTAATTTCGTTAAAGTCTAATAAACTCTCGAAGCAACTTCGTATTTAATATAAAAAGATATAATAATATTTAATTGCGGTTACGTGTTAAATATTTTTAACAACATTAAATAATTTACTAAATTATACCCCTTATTAAAGTTGGTAAATTATTAAATAAGTAACGGCTAATTATTAAAATTTTATTACATTAGAATAATTAAATTACGGCTACTAATAATATTAAGGGATTATATTCTTATTAAAATTAAGGATATAATTTACTCTCCATTAATATTAACTAACCTTATAATAATAATTCATTTAGCTGATAATAATATAATTTAAGATATAGTAATAAATAAAATCTTATTCAACAAAGGACCGTATTAGTGATAATAAATATAATACTATTAAGTAAATAACCTACAAGTTCGACTAGTTTCGCTACTAAAGGAGATCGATTAAAAATACCGAAATTAAATACCCAATTTAACTTTAATAGTAACAATGAATTACAATACAATATACCGACGTTTAATATATATAAGAAAGGATTAAATCTTGAAAGCCTATAAAAACGCCGGTGTAAAACTAACTAACAATACTAAAGCTGAATATAATATTTATTTACGTAGTAAATTAACCAATATTATTTATAAAATATTTAACCCGGTAGCGATAAAACCTTTAGAATCTATAAGAATCGATATATAATGTTATAATATTACTAGCTATATAGGTTATAAATATATAATTTACTTTATCTATATAATAAATAATTTCTACTAAATTAAAATAATTAAAGAAAAGAGGGATAATTTAATAGCTATTAAAAAGTAGAAGAAGTAGGTAGAGCTTCAAATTAAACTAAAAGTAAAAGTCTTAAATTTTAATAAAAATATAAAATTTAATTTTAATTCTAAAACTTTTTAAAACAATTCTATCGTAACCTAAGGAAGGCAAAAAGGTATTGAAATATTAAAAACCCTAATATACATTCTATAAATAAATAGTATACCGGAAAGAATTAAAAGAGTAATAATAGAGAAAACGAAGGCAATTATTCTTAAATACAATATCCCCATCGAATTATAACCGTTAATTATTAATTCTATTATTAAGGTAATGAATTTACTGCCTACGAAATCGAATAAGGACTATATTAATCCATACAAAGTTCTAAGCAGAGTAGTAAGCATTCTAAACCCCAAACCCAATATTAAGCACCTTCGCACGTACTATTATATAGCCTACTATTACATTAAGAAAGAAAAAAGGGTACAAGGAAACAAATTTACAAAGCGCTCAAAGTGAAGCCATTTAATAAAATACAGCAATTTTAATAAAAGGATTTTCCTCATCTAAGATCCAGAATTCAAATAACTAATTAAAGCGAATATAATACAATTCTTTAAAACCTCTCCTAAAGAAAGCCCTGAAGAAAAGAAACTTAACTATACTATTATATTCTCAAATCAATCTATCGAACAGGTAAAAGAAGTACTCGAAAGCAAAAAGCAAGTCTAGATAACTATAATAAGGAATTAACTAATAAAATCATTATTTCAATAAGAAGAATAAGAATAAAAAGAGTAAGAAAAAGATTTTACGCCTAAAACTATTTTAGGTATTACCCAAAAGGCACCGCCAAAAACGACCACCCTACCCACGCCGTCGCTAAATATTACACCAGCCTTCGTTCTTAACATTCCGATAACACCATCCATAAACCTGACGAATCCATCTCTAAGACTGATAACTACTCCTATAAGCCTGATCAATCCACTTATAGGACTAACGAACCCAATTATAAGACCGGAGGACAAATTAATAGAAGAAAATTCAATATTAAAAAGCAAAGAAGGAAATACACCAATACTAATAAAGGATACAATACAGTAACTATAGTAATCAATACTATAGAGCATTATATAATCGGTAGAGCAAAAACGAAGAAGAAGGCAGCTTATCGTTTTAATCCTTTAATAATAATAAAGATATACTAGAATTATTAAATAATATTAAAAGGGACGAAATAGAATATAAAGAGGAAGATTTACTATTTAATAAATTGTTTATAAATTTATTCTTTATTAACCTTTACAACCTTAATAAAGAAATATCTATTCCCTCTCCTTATAACTAATTATATCAATAATTAATACCCAATCCTCTAACTAGGAAATTAATAATAAAAAATACAGAGGACAACAAAATATTCCCAAATTAAATTTAAATATCTTCGGGGGCGGAAGCTCCAATAACGAAATAATACCAAATATCCCCGGAATTAAAAATCCCAACAATAATACCGGAAGTTCTAATATCGGAACCAGAAGTTCAAAATAACGGAAATAACACCTCTAGTAAAGCCCGAAAACGAATAGCACTAATATTAGCCAATATAACTAATAAAATAAAAGTAATCGATAGTAACCGTACGGTTTAAAAAAATAAATATAGTAATCCAATAATTCCTTCTTTCTACTATAGTTTATAAAAGAAGGGAATTATTTAATAAAATATCAAATTACTATATTTAACGGCGGTTAAAATAACATACGACTTCGATGCTTACTAGAATATTCCCAAAAACTATAACCAAATAAGAAAACGAGGAAACTTCGAAATTTACTAAAAACTAACTATAAAAAAGCAGGTTAGGGTGCTAAAGAATAGGGGAGTTTACACCTTAATTCTAATAACCCCAAATATAATAGTTTTACCAAGAAAATGAGTTTATAATAAAAAAGATAACTTAAAATAAAAAATAAAAAATCCCAAAATTAGATAAATAATATATAGTAACTTCGAATAGGGCTCTTAGGATTTAGAGGAAATTTACGCTATAATTACCAACGCCACTAATATAAAAATATTTTTAACTATGATAATAATTCTAAATTTAGAATATTAACAATTTAACTTTAATACAGCGTTTCTAAATACTTTAATACCCGAAGGTAAAAAGTATTATATTAAATAGCCAATAAGTCTCGAAAAGGGACTAAAAGATAAGAAGACTAAATTAATTTACTTATTTCGACGAGCGCTGTATAGATTTAAGAAGAGTCCTCTCTACTAATTCTAAATACTTTTTCCCATCTTAATAAGGTTGGGTTTCAAACCGGTCAGCAACAGCACATACTTCTTCAATAATACGAAGCTAAGAGCATTATTAATACTCTATATTAATAATTTTCTAATTATAATACCCTTATAATTTATTATTTTTAATATTAAGGATTAGCTACTTGTACATTTTCAGCTCAAATATTTAAGGGAAG
>NW_026944401.1:0-14606 GCF_033439725.1 Neurospora tetraspora
CATATAAAAGACTAAAAATACTAAAATACAAAAAACTAAAAAATACTAAAAATACTAAAAATACTAAAATACTAAAATACTAAAAATACTAAAAATACTAAAAATACTAAAAATACTAAAAATACTAAAAATACTAAAAATACTAAAAATACTAAAAATACTAAAAATACTAAAAATACTAAAAATACTAAAAATACTAAAAATACTAAAAATACTAAAAATACTAAAAATACTAAAAATACTAAAATACTAAAAATACTAAAAATACTAAAATACTAAATACTAAAAATACTAAAAATACTAAAAATACTAAAAATACTAAAAATACTAACAATAATAAAAATACTAAAATACTAACAATAATAAAAATACTAAAACAATTAAAAATACTAAAAGTATTAAAAGTACTAAAAGTACTAAAATGTTTAAAATATAATTTTAAAATACTAATATATACGGCTACTATAATATATATATATATATATATACAATTATATTAAGTTTATATTTTTATATATATAAAATAATATTTAGTTAACGCTTTTTTCTGATTTTTATATATAATACATCAAATCGGCCAATCTATATACTAAATACCAATATAAGTATAGTAAAGAAGAAGAAAAAGTCACAAAGTAATCTATTATATTATATATATATATATAATAAGAATATTTGTAATAAATAAATTTAAATATTCTTAAAATTATTTATTTATATATTTATACTCCTTCAAAGCAAGCCTTATAAGACTGGCCCTCCTTCTTCAAATTTTCCTGCTAGCGCCAATGATATTCCAAGGCATGCTTATTTAAAAACCGCTTATTGCAACTAGAATTATCACAAACCCAGAATATCTGGTTACCCTAATAAAACGTCAGTAAATAATAAATATATATAGATATATATAATAATAAAATTAATAAGTACTTACGATTAGCCTTCTGTTCCTCCACGCTCGAGCTCTCTTTTTATATAGGAATCTGGATTTCTAATAATATAATTAGTATAAATAAATATAAATAAATAAATAAATAAATAAATAAATATAAATAAATAAATAAATAATAATAAATAAATAAATAAAATAAATAAATAAAAGGTAATAACTTACTTTCGAAAGCGTTTTTATCTCTAGCTTCCATATTCGTTTTCAATCTTCTCCTACTTTGATTATTTTTTTATAATCGTTAACCTTCTTTGTAGTCTTCGAATTTCCTCCTTTAAACCGCCGTGAATTTCTTGCTTTTCTTTATCTTTTTATTTTTCTTTCGATTTCCTCTTGGCTTTTTAAAGCATTATTCCAAGCTGTAATCGAGTTAGTAAATCTAATTTTCAAAGTTTGAATTTCCTCATATATTGGAAAGAATAGGCTTTAGGCCTTCGGTTTGTAATTCTTCCAATTCGCCGTGTTCATCGGTATTAATATCGCTTTCTAGTTGGTCAAATTCTTCCGAATATTCGTCTATCGCTTGAAGGGTGGATCTTCGGGATTAGAGTTAAAGGGTGAAAATCATTCTAAAAGAATAATTAATATAAATAATAAAAAGGTTAAAATTATACAGCAAAATAATATATATATTATATATATATATATATATATATATAAAAGAAATATGTACTATAGAATAAGAATAGTAAATATAAGGGATTTCTATTCCCTAGCCGAAATATTTATTGTTACGAAGGTTATACTTTAAAAATATTAATAAAATATTTAATAAAGGTTTTATATTAAAAATAAAATACTTACCTCCCACATAATAGCTCTTTCCAAAGCCTAGGGTCGCTAAAAGTTTTAGTAATTTTCGAATGGGAAGGGTAGGTGGGTTAAGGTAGTAGTGATTCTTTAGTTGTTAAAACAGCTTTAAAAGAAGTATAACCGTAGTGGTTAACGGAGGGAAAAAGCGGCGGAGTAAGTAGTATGTTGAAAATTTATTAAACCGATTTTAATAAATTTTAATATTGTAAGATTTAGAAGGTATAATAATTCTTATAAGAGTAAACCGTTGAATTCGTTGGGTAAAGAAGAAGAAAGAAAAGTAGAATTCGAAGGGGGGAATAAGGAATATAAATATTAAATGCTATAATAAACATAAAATATTAATCAATTAATTAGTTTAAGAATATAATTTTAATGAATTAATTTAACAATAATTAATTATTTCTATTCGAATTAATTAGGTATTAAATTATTGAATTAATTTAATAATAATTAATTAGTTCTATTCGAGTTAAATAATAATTTAATTTAATGAATGAATGTATTAAGAATTAATTATTTCTATTCCAATTAATTATAATTTCTATTCGAATTAATTAAATAATTTCAATTCGAATTAAACATTTTAACTGCAATTAATAAATTTAACTATAATTAATGTTGTAACCCAAATTAATATTTTGACTTAATAAGAGGTAATTTACTAATTAATAATTATATAATCTAATAATAATTAATTCTTTTAATTTGAATTAATTAATCTAATAATAATTAATTATTGCAACTCGAGTTAATTAATGTAATAAACTAATTATTTCAAATCAAATGGATTAATTCATAATAACGAATTACTTTAATTCAAATTATTATTTGATTTGAATTAAGTAATTAAATCTATAATAGTTAATTATTACAACAATAATTAAATATATTAATTCGAATTAATTGACTGGATAATAACGAATTATTTCAATTGCAATAATTAATTTAATAATAATTAATTAATCTAATTCGAATTAATGAATTCAACAATAATAATTAGTTGAGTTAATATAATTCATTAATTCTATAAATAATTAGTTAAATTAATATTAATTCGTGAATTCTATAATAATTAAAATTTAATAATAAATCATTTAATTTAATAATTATAATCAATAAATTAAATTCCAGTAATTATTATAATTCTTTAAACTATAAATGACCCCCGACCTCCATCTATTCAATTTTATAATCTCTTCCAAAAACAAGAACTATATTAACTAAGACTTTTATATTACGATAATAATATTCCAATTTTATATTTATTCTTTAAAAACTCTATTATTTAAAATCCTTATGATAAATCTATTATATTTATATTTCTTACTTTAATTAGTTATTTATTGTTTTTTATGTAAATTATATATTAACATATTTATAATGCCTTTGGATTCCGACGACAACGAAACTATTACCTCTACCTAATACGAAACCCTAAAAAAATTAATAAATTAAATATTAATACTAATATAAAAGGAAAAGTTAAAGCAATCTAGGATATTTTCCCAATTCCTACTTCTAGTAGTTTTTAAATGGATTATAGTAATAATATTGAAAATAAACCGGATTTTATCTTCGAATTAAAGGCCTATATTATACAAGCAGGTTATTTTATAATTGAATTATTATCAATCGATATAATTAAACCTCGAAAAATTAAACTATTGTGTAAATAGCAAATTATATGTTAAAAATGTACATAAAATTAAATATAATAAATTATATGTATTAATATTAATCTTTTTATAGTTGTACTTATAGTAAAATCGAAAATGTTAACGGTTTTTAAACTTCGAATTCTGTTAAATACTTGAAAGTAAACTATAAAATAAACTGACGAATAAGAAAATGGAAAGCAACTAAAAAGTAGTAAGTTAATGTAATTTTCTATTCTATAATATAAATATAATACATATATATATATATATAATACTATTAGAAAATACAATGTATTATATTATAATTATAAATACTAATATAGAAATATGTACTCTCTTTGAATAAATAGAAGGCGTTTCTATTAAAAGACCTCGAAATATTATTTTTTCGGATTTTAACGAAGATACGGCTTATGCCAAACTTTTAGATTTCTTTATTGATAATATTGCTTTTAACGTTATTGATTCGGATTCGTTTAAAGAACCTTTAAATTATTATAATAGGTATTATTATATTCTTTTAAAAATGATTAAATTTATATATACTAATTAAATTAATATAGATATCTATAGCTTTAACTCGAAAGAAGCTTCGTAATAAAGTTTCTACCCTTTATGATAGTTATTTTACGGCTTTTAATTTAGAATTATTTAAATACATTAATTTTAGTGCAAAAGTTTCTATTGTTTAGATTCTTGGAAATTACGAAGCGGCGATTCTTATTTTGGTGTTAAAATCTATTATATAAACGAAAATTTCGAATATAAATATAAATTAATCGGTAAGTTATATTATTAATATAATTATTTGTATAATATTAATATAAAATTGAAATAGGATTCGAACCTCTACCTACTAAATATTCCATTACTAGTTTCTATTATCTTAAAGCGTTTCAAAATATAATTGAGGAATATAAACCTTTAAAACAAAATTTATTATTATAAGGTACGTTATAATATTATGAATTATAATATAATCTATACATTATTTGTTTTAAATATCATTTTAATATTATTTAATATAACGATTTAATTTATTAATATATATTGTAGTTTTACTCGTGATAACGCTAGTTCGAAGACGAGATGTCTTTAAGAATATTTTAAAAGGGACTACGTTGAATTTACTAAAAATAATTTATTCGATATTTGATGTGCTTCCTATATATTAATTTAGTAGTTCGAGATATACTAGATTTATTTATTACTTGAAGGGATATTATTTTGGAAGAAAGAGGAAGCCAAAGTCCTAGATCTTCAATTTATATATCAAGAGACGAGGAAGAAAATATTAACAAATATTTAAACACCGAAAATAATAAAGAGGATCCTTATTTACTAAGAGAAGAAAGTAGTTTAAAAGGTAAGGTTTTATATATTTATACTATAGATTTATAATACTATATACTTCTATATATAAATATATATTATCTTTTTTAAAATAACCTTTAGTTAATACTATTTAAATTATTATTATATACTATTATTATAGATTTTGTTAATAAATTCGAATTCTATCGAATTAATTAAGAATACTCAAGATAGTAAAGATGTTTGGGTATACAGAATTAAATATGCAAAGCGGAAAGGTAGTATAAATCCTAAATGGAAAGGATATACTATTCCTATAGGTAAGTAATTATTAAATGTTAATTAATACTTAAATAAATATATATTAACTAATTATATAATATAGATAATGCTACGAGGTGGAATTCTATTTATAGAATGCTAGACCGCTTTTTATATTGTAAAGATGCAGTTCTTTATATATATGAAAATACAAAAACGGTATTGTTTCAGCTAATCAAATTTCCGAAAAGAATTTTAAATATTTGAACATTTTAAAGAATATTCTCGAAATCTTCTTAGAACCCTCTGTTGAATTACAAGGCCAGGTTTATACAACTATTAATTCAGCATTCTTATATATTTACGATATATTTGCAACTCTTAAGAAAATTATTAACGAAATCGAAAGAAACCAACAAGAAGAAGGAGAGGTAAGTAATATTTATAATCATATTTCTTAGATATATACCTATATAGAAATATTTATATTAATACTATATATATTTAACTATATTAATATTCTATATATATACTACTTATTTATATTAATGTTTTATATAATATTTATAATATTTTTATTGTATTTTTAAATAAATTTACTAATATTTAATAGGAACTAATATTCAACGATATAATCCAGGCGATTCAAGTTGGTATAACTAAACTAGAGAATATTTTCCAAAGAAATTAAAAAAAGACGATTTGAAAAATATAAACATATATTCAAGCTTTATTCCTAGACCCACGATATAAATTATCCCATTTCGAAAACGGATTCGAAGGCTAGGAACTAGGCCTATTATATTATTACCCCAATATTCTTAGCGATGTATTAGAATTAATGAAAAAGAAACATAAATCGTAAGTCTTTTTATTAATATATATATATATATTTTATATATAATAAATACTAATAATAATATAGTACTAGTACGCTACCTAATACTCGCCTTCGAAACGAAGAGATTACAACAACGGAAGACGAAAATCGAAAATTTAAGAATAAGAAGAATAAATTCTTTATTAAACCTAAAATCCAGAATAAGATTAACGAAGTTGACTAATATTTACAAGAAGGTCGGCCAGAATTATTCGAAGTAAGTAAACGGTTATATATTTATAAATTAATATATGTATTATATAATAATAATATATACAATAAAAATAATATTTATAATATTTTACTAATTAGTTATTTTATAGAATATTAATCTACTAGATTATTCGAAGACTGTAGCCTTAAATGGCCTACTCTAGCTATAATGACTAGTAATATTTGGGAATTTAAGCTACTAGTGCTAGTATTGAACGTGAATTTAGTTTTAGTTAATTAATTATAATTAAAAGCCGTACGAAAATTGATCTAGAATTAATGAAGTAAATAATGCTTTTAAAAAGCTAGAGAATTATTAGTATTGAAGAAATAAATAAATATTTATTTAATAATATTAGCGATTTTTTCGAAGATAATAAAGAAAAGAAAAAGGAAAGGAAAAGAAGACGATTCTAGTAATAGTAGCAATAATAATATAAGGATAATAATCTTAAACTTATTACTATGAGGGAAAAAAGGGAGCGGGAAAAAGGAAGAAAAAGTAAAAAAACCCCGATTGAAATTTCTAGTAGTAGTGAAGAAGAAGAAGGAGAAGAGGAGGAAGAAGACGAAGAAGAAGAAGAAGATATTAATTTGAATAATTTAAACGAAGAAGAATGTATGGGCTGGCGCCCAGAGGTCAAGCCTGGCTGCAAGCTAGGCTATGGACCTTGACAGGGCCTGCAGACCCGCTTACTTGCCTGTCCCCTGATTGGCCAGGCTTCCAATATATAGGTGTCCTTCCAGCCCAGCTGGGCTTGCAGGATCTCTTCTTCCCCTTTGTCAATAATCTCAAACTCTATTCCACCCCTACTGCCGTGCATACCCAATAGACCCGTAATATATTATTGACCCTTTTTTCAATTATCTTTAGATTATACGTCTACCCGAAAGTCCCCTTTTCGACCGTTTCTATAGAGATTATATACCGCTTCTTTTTTCTTCCTTCTTCTTTATAGCTATAGCTTCTATTCCTTGGGCTTAGAATGCTAGCGAGCGATAATAGTAATTCGCTATAGCTATCCAAGCATTCGTAAGCGAAATGGCTAAATTTAAGGCTACTTAGGCTGTTATATAGCCGAATAGCCCTGTACAACCGAAGCCTAATTTTCCCTTTGTCGATAAATTTACGGGGACTATTAAAAGTCGACGCGTAAATTTATAATACTAAAACCAAATTGTATACCGACGGTTACGCTATTAGTAATAGTAATTTGGAGGCTTAATTCTATTATTTTTACTCTAGCCTTTTACTCCTTATTAAGATCGAGCTCCTTCCTTTACAAAGTACTTTCCCTATACGCTCGACCAACTTTTATAGAAACTCCGCCTCGACTATAGCAACCCGAATATAAATAAATACATTAATTAAGAACTTTTCAATACTTTCTAATCCAATAAAGAATTATTAACAAAATGCTTCCTTCAATTCGATAACATTCTCTATAAAGTAAGCACTTCCGTATAGCTAAACGACGCCAAAATTACTATTTTTATAGGTAATTTAAACGAGAGTTGGAAAGACCACGTTAAAAAATACCTAGAAGTTCTAAAGTAGTATACCGAATTCTTAGAGTTCTTAGTTCTACGCTAATTTAATATAATAAGTATCTTTCTTTTTAAAGCTAGAACTAATTCTTCTAAAGGCGACCCAATGCAAATCGGCGCTACAAGAATAATAAAAGGGAGACAGGGTAATAGTTCATCTTCTAAAGTTATTACTCTTAAATAATAATAACGATAGAAGAAGGAGAACTGCTATATTAGCTACGGATCCTGATAGTACTAAGCAAGAGGGTATCCTATAAATAAGAATAAGGGTAAAGCCATTATATGGTTATAAGCTACTAGTGTTGAACCAGTTAGGGATTTTAACGATAACAAAATTTATAATAACGAATAGAAACCGCTTAGAGAAGTCAAAAAACGGCTTAGAAAAATTATACTTAAAAAAAGACAGGCTATATATATATATTAGGTACGCTACTCGCTAGAAGGGCCCGCCAACCTAAACCTAACTTATAATCGCTTTTTAGATTTGAATAATAACTTTTACCACGAAGAGAGGCCGAATTATTACCCTATAGGTATAGACGGATATAAAAACTATATTAATTATATATTAATACTTCGGTACTATTCCTATAAGGGGGGGATGGAGATTGGAGATTATCGATCGAATAGTATAATTATCGGTAACGCTCCTATTAGCAGAAATAAGACGAGGGTTTATACGGATAGATAGAGGGTTAGGTATACGGTTTAATCTTACGTACACGTATTAAGTAAATATTGTAATCGATATAATTCTTAGGGGCTTAATTTTTAAGAAGGGTATACGATTTCTGTGTAGAGTTGCTTACTTTAGTTATCTACGTTATTTTATTGTTTTGCTCTAATTATTCAAAGTGTTTAGTTTGGGAGTATTTAACGATGGGGTTGTAGGCATAGATGGGAGGCCGCTTGTTAGTAATTTTGAGGATATTTCTTTATGTATAATAATTTTTATTTGTGCGTAAGGGGGAGTTGGGGGATAATGTAAGAGGCTGGCACCTAGAGGTCGAACCTAGCTGTAAGCTAGGTTATGGACCTTAATAGGGCTTACAGACCTGTTTACTTGCCTATCCCCTGATTGGCTAGGCTTCTAGTACCTATAGGTGTCGTTCTAGCTTAGCCGGGCTTATAGGACCTCTTCGGCCCCTTGTGGCAACAATCTCAAGCTCTGTTCCACCCCTACTACCGTGCACACCTAGTAGACCCGTGACAAAGAATTAGAAGAATATAGAAGGGAAGGAAGGATTTAATTATTATTTATTTTTATTTTCTAATTTAAAATTATTTTATTTTATTTATTATAAATAATAAAGAATAATTATAAATATAATATCTATTACCTTTAATTATTTAGTTATTTTAATATTTTAATATAATTTTAGTATTTTAGTATTCTTAGTACTTTTAGTACGATTTTAGTATTTTAGTACGATTTTACTACTTTTAGTACTTTTAGTATGATTTAGTATTTTAGTATTTTAATATTTTTAATATTTTTAGTACGGCTTTATTATTTTCAGTACTAGTTTAATACTACTAATAGGAAGTTAATTTAAATATAAAATATAAAATATAGCATTATAAACATAAAAATACTATTGTACTTAATAAATTATTATATAAATAGTAAAATAAATATATAAATATATTATTATAATATATCTTTTACCCTTTTAATCTTTTATATTCTATAATTATATTCCCTTTCTTTTAATCTTAATATGTAAATAATATTGTATAAGATATATATAATACAAAATATTTATATTTCTTAATAAATATTTTAAATAATATTGATTTCTAATAATATTTGATAAAAATAAAACGAAAAATAATAATAGAAATAAATAAAATCACGGTTTTTAAAACTAGGAGTATTAGAATCGAATTCTTTCTTATTTTTACTATTTATATAAGTATATTATTTAAACCCAATTGACCAAACTAATTACTAGATTATGATTGAATAAAGAAAGAAAGAAGGAAATAAGGAAAAAACGAAAGAAGGAAGAAAAAAAGGAAAAAGGAAAGAAAAAAGAAAAAGGAAAAAAGAAAAAAAAGAAAAAAGGAAAAAAGAAAAAAAAAGAAAAAAAAGAATAAAGGAAAAGAAATAGGGATTATTTCCAGCTTTTACGATTCTTTACAACCCTATTCCTAGTTTTAGTACTAAAAGGCCTACTCCTTTTCTTAGAAGGGGAAGAAGGAAGGGAAGAAGGAATAGAAATAGAACGAGAAGGAGGGTTAGAAGGGGGGGGGGGGGGGGGGGGGGGGGGGGGGGGGGGGGGGGGGGGGGGGTATTAGAAAGAGGGTTGGGAGAAGGTGAACGAGAAAGAGAAAGACGGTTAGGAAGAGGGGGGAGGGTAGTTTTCTTCGAAGAAGAAGGCTAAAAATTAGTATATAAATAAAGAGAAAAGAAGAAGGATTTTTACTAACTTTTGAAGAATTTCTTTCTTTTGAAGAAAGAATAGAAATAAATTATTTCCAATTATTTTAATAGAAAAGCTAGAAATTTGTAAGACAATAGTTGGGTGGTTAGGTTAGTTGCTTTAGAAAGTTTAGAAGCTTGGGAAGGTTAGAAGGGTTGGAGAGGCTGGGAAAATTCAATCGAAGGTTGAATAACCATTAAAACCTAAAAAAGAAAATAAATTAATAAAAGAAAAAAATAAAAAGGGAAGAGGAAAAGGGAGGGAAGGGAGAGGGGATAAATACCGGTTGTACGAATTGGTTATTAGAATAACCATTAGAAAGAGAAGGTTCGAAAACGGTTTCGAAGGTTAGAAGAGGCTAAAGGAATTAGTAAAAAAAAAAGGAAAAAAAAGAAGAATAAAAAAGAAAAAAAAGATTTACTTACTTCGAAGACGAATTGGGGGTTAAGGAAATTCGGATCAGGTTATTCGAAATCTTCCATTGTAGGAAGGGAAAGGAAGGCATCGTTCTAAATTTAAATTAGTAAAGAAAAGAAGAATAAAAGCAATAGAAAAAAATGAGAAAATAAGGAAAAAAAGGAAAAAAAAGGAGGTAAACGAACCTAAATCATAGGGGTAGACGAAGTTTGGCCACCTCCTTGAAGAAAGGCTTCCAACGGATCTATTGTGGAAGGTAGGAAGAAGGTTGAGGGTAAAGAATAGAATAGAAGAAGGTAAGGTAGTGAAGAAGGGTGTTGATGATTTGGAAGAAAAGAAGGAAAGGAATTTGAAGGGGGAAAGTTGTATATATAGATTAGACTTTTTATTAAAAAAACCTCGTTATATTAATTTTTTAAAGAATCATCCTTTTTTTCTATTTTAAACGTCTTATTCATTGAAAAGGTATGAAAATCTTAGTTAGAAAAGAAAGGTAGGATTAAGATAACGGATGGTAAATAAGGTTACATTAAATGGTCAAGCGACGAAATTTTAAGCGCTGAGTTTCAAAAACGTACGATTTCACCACCTTTTTAAATTAGATGACGAAAAACGTCTTTAAACCTTGGAAGGTTGGATTTGGAAGCCTTAGAAGCCTTGGAAGCCTTGGAAGCCTTGGAAGCTTTAAAAGGTTTAAAAGTTTATAACCCTTTTTATTTTATTATTATTATTATTATTATTATTTTATTACTATTATTATTATTATCTTTACTATTTTTCTTCTACTTATAAACTCAATACTAAAATAATCTTTAATTATAATTTAATTAATAATTTATTAAATTTATTCCTAATGTAAATTATTTATTATACTCTTTTTTATCTTTAGTGCTTTTAGTACTACTCTAGTATTTTTAGTATTCCTAGTATTTTTAGTACTAAACGTACTAATTCGTATTAGACTTAGTACGAATTAGTATGACTCTAGTACGAATTAGTACAAATTAGTACGGCTCTAGTACTAATTAGTATTTATAAGTTATAATTTATTATAACTTCTAATTATATATATAGTAGTTAAAATCGTACTTTTCAAATAATTATTAGAATTCCAAAATTATTTTTTTTAAATTTATTTATTATACTTTAATACCCTTCCAGATTCAAAATCTATATTAAATTAAATTAATTCGTAGTAATAGCGTTTTTATATACAAATATTTTTATAAATTATATGTATTAAAAAAGTTACAAAATATCAATTTTCAAAAATTAGTATTTTTAGTATACTAAGTCTAGTACTAGTCTAGTACTAGTACTAGTCTAGTCTAGTACGGAGGCCGTACTAATACTAATACTAAATACTAATACTAGAGTCGTACTAATTAGTACGGTACTAATTCCCAACTCTGGATAAGGTCGGAGGAATGATTACCAACGCCGATGTTATTAGTGCGGAGGCGATTATTTCCAGTATTCTTATTAAGAGATGATCGACGACTGTCAGTTTTGTCGCTCATGACTGATACTTTCAGTGCCAGATTGGCCATCTGTTCAGTAATCTTCTCCATGTTAGACTTATTGGCAACGTTGTCGAGGTTGATGGGGGGTGAAGTCTTCGTTTCCTTCATCGCGGCCTTGATCTTTTTAGCAATCCCATAGAATCGCTATCTGATCCGTTCGCGTTATCTTCGAGGCGAACCTTCCGGGTAGAACTACTCTTCTTCTTCTTCTTCTTTGTCTTGGTTGTAGTAATTCCTTCGTCGTCAGAAGGATCATCAACACCAAGAAGATCATTAAGCGGTCAGACAGCAAGTTAGCACAAACAGTCTTTTCAGATCATATTCTAATACATTTTGGTTGAATACCTTGAATCGATCTCGTTATTTCCTTTTGTGAGACATCTGATCATTCATTTTGTTCATGATTGTATGCCTTCGGATTGAGCTTGTGGGGGGAAAAGATAGGTAAATGAAAGGAAGATGTGATTGAGGGGGACTGAGCCCGATTTAATTTAAGCGTGTCGTCACGAGCATGGTGTGCAACATGAATGTTTTGTGATCATCGATGGATTGATTGATGATCTGGAGAGGAACAGGTCCTCTGCGCTGTCTGGTGTCTAAAATACATGTAGTGTCTGTGATAGACATGGAGCGTACCTGCCCTAATGTTTGGGGAAAATGCCTTGGGCCAGACACAGGCCTTCCTCTGGAAAGGTAGCCGTGTCTGACCTCTCACGCCGAACGAAAAGCAACCAAGTACCAAACAATTATAACACTTGAAACCCAGCCGAAAGAAGAAGTCGAAGAACTAGGTAGGGGTAAACTAGATAGGGGTAATTTGTTTGCTATTATCGATAAGTTCTGGTTAGTTTGGACTATTCTTTTTTGCTAGAACTTGTGTGGTAGGTTGAGAGTTTCTTGCGAGTGAGAAGGAGGACAAGATGAAGTGCAAAAGACTGGGAAGGAGCACTTAGCCCGAGATAGTCCCTCATCGCGCGAGAACATGTCGACAAAGGGCGTCCAAATATGAGGATGAAAATAGTACGTACCTCTACATATCGCATCACTCTTGACTCCTCAAGAACGTGATCGAATCCAGAGCGCCAGTGAAATCCTCCTGCCCAGAATTTGACACTGCAGGTCGTGATACCACACGACTCGCCCTGCAAAGTGCGGCTTGGCCATTGCAATTCTCCCCCCTAGACTTTATCATTGCATGCCCCAGACGACTGAACTTGCAAATTAAGGCCCGGTAGATTTCTGTCTGGAAAAACCGCGCTCCTTTGGGGAGAAAGGACCCTCTTTGGATTTACACGCGCGTTCGGAAAGCTGGGCTAATGAGTGCCGAAGCCATATTCCGGTTTTCTTGCCCATTCTGTCCATAGGGCCAACTACCAAAAAAACTCGCGACAACGGTTGTTGAATTTATCTTTTCCGAACCCCTCCTTCAACTCCCAACAGCGCGAATCGATGAGCTCGTTGATGTTGTCTAAACGCGCCTTGATTGCTTCCAGTTCGAGAGCGTCTGTCGGAAGCATTCCTCGGAGAGTCTTCACTTGTTCCGGCGACAAAGGAGCGAGAGGGCCAGGTACTTCCCATAGGCCGGGTGGAATGTCTTCCCCGACCTCAGAAATGACCCCAGGAAATGCATGCGCAACCCACCCAGGTCGAATGTACTGTTCGACATTAGGTGGAACGAATTGCTCGAACTTCTCGATAAAATGTCGATATAGGTCATCAGGTGGGTTAGATTGGCCGAGGCGCTTCCGTACTTTCTCCAGTTCATGGCAGAACACAACGCAAAAGATAGCGTTGTCCGGAATATGTTCGTTGATGTATTTCTGTAGACGTTTCGTTCGACTGTCGACATGAGCGCGGAATCGTTTCGAGACGGGTCTTAGGTTGGCCTTTGATTCCATATCTCAGTTGTCCATGATATGATCGAGCATCTCGGCCGGAAGGCCACTGAGTGTGGTAGAAGGTGTCGGCATTGTTGGCAAATGTTTGAGTGTTGGATACAGAGTGGAGAGGTGATACCGGGTGAGATTGATGAGAGGATCAAGAGTAGGAAAGAAGAGGAAGGTGGAATAAAAACGAAGGAGGTATGTATGCCTGTTTATATACTTCAAAATGATTGTGGTAATTGACAGATAAGAGGTGCATCGGACATCACAAATCGGATATAAGGTCATGAAGTCCGTAGGTACGTGAGCATCGCCACGTCCCGGTTTTCCAGTGTTTTCCCTGGCGGGCATATATGCAGTGCTCCACACAACGCAAATCAAATCAAGTCTGGGGTCTGATTTGATTTATTTACAAAATTTTGAGGTCGGATTTGCTTTATTTACAATAATATTTAATTTACTTTATTTAGATTTGACCCGGAATATCATTTTTCTGGTATATTTCTAATTATTCAACACTACCCCCATCATCTAGAAACGCCAAATCTACTACTAATTCTTACATAAAACAATATACTCAATAATTAAATACAATAAACTATATCTATATTAACTAACTACTTACTTCGTCTTACTAAATACCTTCTCCGCCTTTATAAATATCGTAAGTATAATTATATTTGAAAACTATACATAATAATTTAGAATCTTT